>NW_027660404.1:0-129376 GCF_963280865.1 Gymnoscopelus braueri | reverse complement strand
CAACACAAAATACATGAGCCCCAATGCCTTCCTTCATACAAAACTGACACCCACTTTCCTTAAAAAATCGTGCTCAAAATGGCATTTTTGGGCTGAGATAAGCACTTTGGTGACATTTTCCTGTAACTTGTTCCCAGTACATTCTAAGTGGCTGCTGACTTTGTGAGGTCTCTAAAAGTGGGTTTTAGGAGCCCAACACAAAATACATGAGCCCTAATGCCTTCTTTCAGACAAAACTGACTTCCACTTTCTTAAAAAAATCTTGGGTCAAAATAGCATTATTAGACTGAGATAAGCACTTTGGTGACATTTTCCTGTAACTTGTTCCCAGTACATTCTAAGTGGCTGCTGACTTTGTGAGGTCTCTAAAAGTGGGTTTTAGGAGCCCAACACAAAATACATGAGCCCCAATGCCTTCCTTCATACAAAACTGACACCCACTTTCCTTAAAAAATCGTGGCTCAAAATGGCATTTTTGGGCTGAGATAAGCACTTTGGTGACATTTTCCTGTAACTTGTTCCCAGTACATTCTAAGTGGCTGCTGACTTTGTGAGGTCTCTAAAAGTGGGTTTTAGGAGCCCAACACAAAATTACATGAGCCCTAATGCCTTCTTTCAGACAAAACTGACTTCCACTTTCTTAAAAAAATCTTGGGTCAAAATAGCATTATTAGACTGAGATAAGCACTTTGGTGACATTTTCCTGTAACTTGTTCCCAGTACATTCTAAGTGGCTGCTGACTTTGTGAGGTCTCTAAAAGTGGGTTTTAGGAGCCCAACACAAAATACATGAGCCCCAATGCCTTCCTTCATACAAAACTGACACCCACTTCCTTAAAAAAATCGTGGCTCAAAATGGCATTTTTGGGCTGAGATAAGCACTTTGGTGACATTTTCCTGTAACTTGTTCCCAGTACATTCTAAGTGGCTGCTGACTTTGTGAGGTCTCTAAAAGTGGGTTTTAGGAGCCCAACACAAAATACATGAGCCCTAATGCCTTCTTTCAGACAAAACTGACTTCCACTTTCTTAAAAAAATCTTGGGTCAAAATAGCATTATTAGACTGAGATAAGCACTTTGGTGACATTTTCCTGTAACTTGTTCCCAGTACATTCTAAGTGGCTGCTGACTTTGTGAGGTCTCTAAAAGTGGGTTTTAGGAGCCCAACACAAAATACATGAGCCCCAATGCCTTCCTTCATACAAAACTGACACCCACTTTCCTTAAAAAATCGTGGCTCAAAATGGCATTTTTGGGCTGAGATAAGCACTTTGGTGACATTTTCCTGTAACTTGTTCCCAGTACATTCTAAGTGGCTGCTGACTTTGTGAGGTCTCTAAAAGTGGGTTTAGGAGCCCAACACAAAATACATGAGCCCTAATGCCTTCTTTCAGACAAAACTGACTTCCACTTTCTTAAAAAAATCTTGGGTCAAAATAGCATTATTAGACTGAGATAAGCACTTTGGTGACATTTTCCTGTAACTTGTTCCCAGTACATTCTAAGTGGCTGCTGACTTTGTGAGGTCTCTAAAAGTGGGTTTTAGGAGCCCAACACAAAATACATGAGCCCCAATGCCTTCCTTCATACAAAACTGACACCCACTTTCCTTAAAAAATCGTGGCTCAAAATGGCATTTTTGGGCTGAGATAAGCACTTTGGTGACATTTTCCTGTAACTTGTTCCCAGTACATTCTAAGTGGCTGCTGACTTTGTGAGGTCTCTAAAAGTGGGTTTTAGGAGCCCAACACAAAATACATGAGCCCTAATGCCTTCTTTCAGACAAAACTGACTTCCACTTTCTTAAAAAAATCTTGGGTCAAAATAGCATTATTAGACTGAGATAAGCACTTTGGTGACATTTTCCTGTAACTTGTTCCCAGTACATTCTAAGTGGCTGCTGACTTTGTGAGGTCTCTAAAAGTGGGTTTTAGGAGCCCAACACAAAATACATGAGCCCCAATGCCTTCCTTCATACAAAACTGACACCCACTTTCCTTAAAAAATCGTGGCTCAAAATGGCATTTTTGGGCTGAGATAAGCACTTTGGTGACATTTTCCTGTAACTTGTTCCCAGTACATTCTAAGTGGCTGCTGACTTTGTGAGGTCTCTAAAAGTGGGTTTTAGGAGCCCAACACAAAATACATGAGCCCTAATGCCTTCTTTCAGACAAAACTGACTTCCACTTTCTTAAAAAAATCTTGGGTCAAAATAGCATTATTAGACTGAGATAAGCACTTTGGTGACATTTTCCTGTAACTTGTTCCCAGTACATTCTAAGTGGCTGCTGACTTTGTGAGGTCTCTAAAAGTGGGTTTTAGGAGCCCAACACAAAATACATGAGCCCCAATGCCTTCCTTCATACAAAACTGACACCCACTTTCCTTAAAAAATCGTGGCTCAAAATGGCATTTTTGGGCTGAGATAAGCACTTTGGTGACATTTTCCTGTAACTTGTTCCCAGTACATTCTAAGTGGCTGCTGACTTTGTGAGGTCTCTAAAAGTGGGTTTTAGGAGCCCAACACAAAATACATGAGCCCTAATGCCTTCCTTCAGACAGAACTGACACCCACTTTCTTTAAAAAATCGTGGTTCAAAATAGCATTTTTGGGCTGAGATAAGCACTTTGGTGACATTTTCCTGTAACTTGTTCCCAGTACATTTTAAGTGGCTGCTGACTTTGTGAGGTCTGTAAAATTGGGTTTTAGGAGCCCAACACAAAATACATGAGCCCTAATGCCTTCTTTCAGACAAAACTGACTTCCACTTTCTTAAAAAAATCTTGGGTCAAAATAGCATTATTAGACTGAGATAAGCACTTTGGTGACATTTTCCTGTAACTTGTTCCCAGTACATTCTAAGTGGCTGCTGACTTTGTGAGGTCTCTAAAAGTGGGTTTTAGGAGCCCAACACAAAATACATGAGCCCCAATGCCTTCCTTCATACAAAACTGACACCCACTTTCCTTAAAAATCGTGGCTCAAAATGGCATTTTTGGGCTGAGATAAGCACTTTGGTGACATTTTCCTGTAACTTGTTCCCAGTACATTCTAAGTGGCTGCTGACTTTGTGAGGTCTCTAAAAGTGGGTTTTAGGAGCCCAACACAAAATACATGAGCCCTAATGCCTTCTTTCAGACAAAACTGACTTCCACTTTCTTAAAAAAATCTTGGGTCAAAATAGCATTATTAGACTGAGATAAGCACTTTGGTGACATTTTCCTGTAACTTGTTCCCAGTACATTCTAAGTGGCTGCTGACTTTGTGAGGTCTCTAAAAGTGGGTTTTAGGAGCCCAACACAAAATACATGAGCCCCAATGCCTTCCTTCATACAAAACTGACACCCACTTTCCTTAAAAAATCGTGGCTCAAAATGGCATTTTTGGGCTGAGATAAGCACTTTGGTGACATTTTCCTGTAACTTGTTCCCAGTACATTCTAAGTGGCTGCTGACTTTGTGAGGTCTCTAAAAGTGGGTTTTAGGAGCCCAACACAAAATACATGAGCCCTAATGCCTTCTTTCAGACAAAACTGACTTCCACTTTCTTAAAAAAATCTTGGGTCAAAATAGCATTATTAGACTGAGATAAGCACTTTGGTGACATTTTCCTGTAACTTGTTCCCAGTACATTCTAAGTGGCTGCTGACTTTGTGAGGTCTCTAAAAGTGGGTTTTAGGAGCCCAACACAAAATACATGAGCCCCAATGCCTTCCTTCATACAAAACTGACACCCACTTTCCTTAAAAAAATCGTGGCTCAAAATGGCATTTTTGGGCTGAGATAAGCACTTTGGTGACATTTTCCTGTAACTTGTTCCCAGTACATTCTAAGTGGCTGCTGACTTTGTGAGGTCTCTAAAGTGGGTTTTAGGAGCCCAACACAAAATACATGAGCCCTAATGCCTTCTTTCAGACAAAACTGACTTCCACTTTCTTAAAAAAATCTTGGGTCAAAATAGCATTATTAGACTGAGATAAGCACTTTGGTGACATTTTCCTGTAACTTGTTCCCAGTACATTCTAAGTGGCTGCTGACTTTGTGAGGTCTCTAAAAGTGGGTTTTAGGAGCCCAACACAAAATACATGAGCCCCAATGCCTTCCTTCATACAAAACTGACACCCACTTTCCTTAAAAAATCGTGGCTCAAAATGGCATTTTTGGGCTGAGATAAGCACTTTGGTGACATTTTCTTGTAACTTGTTCCCAGTACATTCTAAGTGGCTGCTGACTTTGTGAGGTCTCTAAAAGTGGGTTTTAGGAGCCCAACACAAAATACATGAGCCCCAATGCCTTCCTTCATACAAAACTGACACCCACTTTCCTTAAAAAATCGTGGCTCAAAATGGCATTTTTGGGCTGAGATAAGCACTTTGGTGACATTTTCCTGTAACTTGTTCCCAGTACATTCTAAGTGGCTGCTGACTTTGTGAGGTCTCTAAAAGTGGGTTTTAGGAGCCCAACACAAAATACATGAGCCCTAATGCCTTCTTTCAGACAAAACTGACTTCCACTTTCTTAAAAAAATCTTGGGTCAAAATAGCATTATTAGACTGAGATAAGCACTTTGGTGACATTTTCCTGTAACTTGTTCCCAGTACATTCTAAGTGGCTGCTGACTTTGTGAGGTCTCTAAAAGTGGGTTTTAGGAGCCCAACACAAAATACATGAGCCCCAATGCCTTCCTTCATACAAAACTGACACCCACTTTCCTTAAAAAATCGTGGCTCAAAATGGCATTTTTGGGCTGAGATAAGCACTTTGGTGACATTTTCCTGTAACTTGTTCCCAGTACATTCTAAGTGGCTGCTGACTTTGTGAGGTCTCTAAAAGTGGGTTTTAGGAGCCCAACACAAAATACATGAGCCCTAATGCCTTCTTTCAGACAAAACTGACTTCCACTTTCTTAAAAAAATCTTGGGTCAAAATAGCATTATTAGACTGAGATAAGCACTTTGGTGACATTTTCCTGTAACTTGTTCCCAGTACATTCTAAGTGGCTGCTGACTTTGTGAGGTCTCTAAAAGTGGGTTTTAGGAGCCCAACACAAAATACATGAGCCCCAATGCCTTCCTTCATACAAAACTGACACCCACTTTCCTTAAAAAATCGTGGCTCAAAATGGCATTTTTGGGCTGAGATAAGCACTTTGGTGACATTTTCCTGTAACTTGTTCCCAGTACATTCTAAGTGGCTGCTGACTTTGTGAGGTCTCTAAAAGTGGGTTTTAGGAGCCCAACACAAAATACATGAGCCCTAATGCCTTCTTTCAGACAAAACTGACTTCCACTTTCTTAAAAAATCTTGGGTCAAAATAGCATTATTAGACTGAGATAAGCACTTTGGTGACATTTTCCTGTAACTTGTTCCCAGTACATTCTAAGTGGCTGCTGACTTTGTGAGGTCTCTAAAAGTGGGTTTTAGGAGCCCAACACAAAATACATGAGCCCCAATGCCTTCCTTCATACAAAACTGACACCCACTTTCCTTAAAAAATCGTGGCTCAAAATGGCATTTTTGGGCTGAGATAAGCACTTTGGTGACATTTTCCTGTAACTTGTTCCCAGTACATTCTAAGTGGCTGCTGACTTTGTGAGGTCTCTAAAAGTGGGTTTTAGGAGCCCAACACAAAATACATGAGCCCTAATGCCTTCTTTCAGACAAAACTGACTTCCACTTTCTTAAAAAAATCTTGGGTCAAAATAGCATTATTAGACTGAGATAAGCACTTTGGTGACATTTTCCTGTAACTTGTTCCCAGTACATTCTAAGTGGCTGCTGACTTTGTGAGGTCTCTAAAAGTGGGTTTTAGGAGCCCAACACAAAATACATGAGCCCCAATGCCTTCCTTCATACAAAACTGACACCCACTTTCCTTAAAAAATCGTGGCTCAAAATGGCATTTTTGGGCTGAGATAAGCACTTTGGTGACATTTTCTTGTAACTTGTTCCCAGTACATTCTAAGTGGCTGCTGACTTTGTGAGGTCTCTAAAAGTGGGTTTTAGGAGCCCAACACAAAATACATGAGCCCCAATGCCTTCCTTCATACAAAACTGACACCCACTTTCCTTAAAAAATCGTGGCTCAAAATGGCATTTTTGGGCTGAGATAAGCACTTTGGTGACATTTTCCTGTAACTTGTTCCCAGTACATTCTAAGTGGCTGCTGACTTTGTGAGGTCTCTAAAAGTGGGTTTTAGGAGCCCAACACAAAATACATGAGCCCTAATGCCTTCTTTCAGACAAAACTGACTTCCACTTTCTTAAAAAAATCTTGGGTCAAAATAGCATTATTAGACTGAGATAAGCACTTTGGTGACATTTTCCTGTAACTTGTTCCCAGTACATTCTAAGTGGCTGCTGACTTTGTGAGGTCTCTAAAAGTGGGTTTTAGGAGCCCAACACAAAATACATGAGCCCCAATGCCTTCCTTCATACAAAACTGACACCCACTTTCCTTAAAAAATCGTGGCTCAAAATGGCATTTTTGGGCTGAGATAAGCACTTTGGTGACATTTTCCTGTAACTTGTTCCCAGTACATTCTAAGTGGCTGCTGACTTTGTGAGGTCTCTAAAAGTGGGTTTTAGGAGCCCAACACAAAATACATGAGCCCTAATGCCTTCTTTCAGACAAAACTGACTTCCACTTTCTTAAAAAAATCTTGGGTCAAAATAGCATTATTAGACTGAGATAAGCACTTTGGTGACATTTTCCTGTAACTTGTTCCCAGTACATTCTAAGTGGCTGCTGACTTTGTGAGGTCTCTAAAAGTGGGTTTTAGGAGCCCAACACAAAATACATGAGCCCCAATGCCTTCCTTCATACAAAACTGACACCCACTTTCCTTAAAAAATCGTGGCTCAAAATGGCATTTTTGGGCTGAGATAAGCACTTTGGTGACATTTTCCTGTAACTTGTTCCCAGTACATTCTAAGTGGCTGCTGACTTTGTGAGGTCTCTAAAAGTGGGTTTTAGGAGCCCAACACAAAATACATGAGCCCTAATGCCTTCTTTCAGACAAAACTGACTTCCACTTTCTTAAAAAAATCTTGGGTCAAAATAGCATTATTAGACTGAGATAAGCACTTTGGTGACATTTTCCTGTAACTTGTTCCCAGTACATTCTAAGTGGCTGCTGACTTTGTGAGGTCTCTAAAAGTGGGTTTTAGGAGCCCAACACAAAATACATGAGCCCCAATGCCTTCCTTCATACAAAACTGACACCCACTTTCCTTAAAAAATCGTGGCTCAAAATGGCATTTTTGGGCTGAGATAAGCACTTTGGTGACATTTTCCTGTAACTTGTTCCCAGTACATTCTAAGTGGCTGCTGACTTTGTGAGGTCTCTAAAAGTGGGTTTTAGGAGCCCAACACAAAATACATGAGCCCTAATGCCTTCTTTCAGACAAAACTGACTTCCACTTTCTTAAAAAAATCTTGGGTCAAAATAGCATTATTAGACTGAGATAAGCACTTTGGTGACATTTTCCTGTAACTTGTTCCCAGTACATTCTAAGTGGCTGCTGACTTTGTGAGGTCTCTAAAAGTGGGTTTTAGGAGCCCAACACAAAATACATGAGCCCCAATGCCTTCCTTCATACAAAACTGACACCCACTTTCCTTAAAAAATCGTGGCTCAAAATGGCATTTTTGGGCTGAGATAAGCACTTTGGTGACATTTTCCTGTAACTTGTTCCCAGTACATTCTAAGTGGCTGCTGACTTTGTGAGGTCTCTAAAAGTGGGTTTTAGGAGCCCAACACAAAATACATGAGCCCTAATGCCTTCTTTCAGACAAAACTGACTTCCACTTTCTTAAAAAAATCTTGGGTCAAAATAGCATTATTAGACTGAGATAAGCACTTTGGTGACATTTTCCTGTAACTTGTTCCCAGTACATTCTAAGTGGCTGCTGACTTTGTGAGGTCTCTAAAAGTGGGTTTTAGGAGCCCAACACAAAATACATGAGCCCCAATGCCTTCCTTCATACAAAACTGACACCCACTTTCCTTAAAAAATCGTGGCTCAAAATGGCATTTTTGGGCTGAGATAAGCACTTTGGTGACATTTTCCTGTAACTTGTTCCCAGTACATTCTAAGTGGCTGCTGACTTTGTGAGGTCTCTAAAAGTGGGTTTTAGGAGCCCAACACAAAATACATGAGCCCTAATGCCTTCTTTCAGACAAAACTGACTTCCACTTTCTTAAAAAAATCTTGGGTCAAAATAGCATTATTAGACTGAGATAAGCACTTTGGTGACATTTTCCTGTAACTTGTTCCCAGTACATTCTAAGTGGCTGCTGACTTTGTGAGGTCTCTAAAAGTGGGTTTTAGGAGCCCAACACAAAATACATGAGCCCCAATGCCTTCCTTCATACAAAACTGACACCCACTTTCCTTAAAAAATCGTGGCTCAAAATGGCATTTTTGGGCTGAGATAAGCACTTTGGTGACATTTTCCTGTAACTTGTTCCCAGTACATTCTAAGTGGCTGCTGACTTTGTGAGGTCTCTAAAAGTGGGTTTTAGGAGCCCAACACAAAATACATGAGCCCTAATGCCTTCTTTCAGACAAAACTGACTTCCACTTTCTTAAAAAAATCTTGGGTCAAAATAGCATTATTAGACTGAGATAAGCACTTTGGTGACATTTTCCTGTAACTTGTTCCCAGTACATTCTAAGTGGCTGCTGACTTTGTGAGGTCTCTAAAAGTGGGTTTTAGGAGCCCAACACAAAATACATGAGCCCCAATGCTTTCCTTCATACAAAACTGACACCCACTTTCCTTAAAAAATCGTGGCTCAAAATGGCATTTTTGGGCTGAGATAAGCACTTTGGTGACATTTTCCTGTAACTTGTTCCCAGTACATTCTAAGTGGCTGCTGACTTTGTGAGGTCTCTAAAAGTGGGTTTTAGGAGCCCAACACAAAATACATGAGCCCTAATGCCTTCTTTCAGACAAAACTGACTTCCACTTTCTTAAAAAAATCTTGGGTCAAAATAGCATTATTAGACTGAGATAAGCACTTTGGTGACATTTTCCTGTAACTTGTTCCCAGTACATTCTAAGTGGCTGCTGACTTTGTGAGGTCTCTAAAAGTGGGTTTTAGGAGCCCAACACAAAATACATGAGCCCCAATGCCTTCCTTCATACAAAACTGACACCCACTTTCCTTAAAAAATCGTGGCTCAAAATGGCATTTTTGGGCTGAGATAAGCACTTTGGTGACATTTTCTTGTAACTTGTTCCCAGTACATTCTAAGTGGCTGCTGACTTTGTGAGGTCTCTAAAAGTGGGTTTTAGGAGCCCAACACAAAATACATGAGCCCCAATGCCTTCCTTCATACAAAACTGACACCCACTTTCCTTAAAAAATCGTGGCTCAAAATGGCATTTTTGGGCTGAGATAAGCACTTTGGTGACATTTTCCTGTAACTTGTTCCCAGTACATTCTAAGTGGCTGCTGACTTTGTGAGGTCTCTAAAAGTGGGTTTTAGGAGCCCAACACAAAATACATGAGCCCTAATGCCTTCTTTCAGACAAAACTGACTTCCACTTTCTTAAAAAAATCTTGGGTCAAAATAGCATTATTAGACTGAGATAAGCACTTTGGTGACATTTTCCTGTAACTTGTTCCCAGTACATTCTAAGTGGCTGCTGACTTTGTGAGGTCTCTAAAAGTGGGTTTTAGGAGCCCAACACAAAATACATGAGCCCCAATGCCTTCCTTCATACAAAACTGACTCCCACTTTCCTTAAAAAATCGTGGCTCAAAATGGCATTTTTGGGCTGAGATAAGCACTTTGGTGACATTTTCCTGTAACTTGTTCCCAGTACATTCTAAGTGGCTGCTGACTTTGTGAGGTCTCTAAAAGTGGGTTTTAGGAGCCCAACACAAAATACATGAGCCCTAATGCCTTCTTTCAGACAAAACTGACTTCCACTTTCTTAAAAAAATCTTGGGTCAAAATAGCATTATTAGACTGAGATAAGCACTTTGGTGACATTTTCCTGTAACTTGTTCCCAGTACATTCTAAGTGGCTGCTGACTTTGTGAGGTCTCTAAAAGTGGGTTTTAGGAGCCCAACACAAAATACATGAGCCCTAATGCCTTCTTTCAGACAAAACTGACTTCCACTTTCTTAAAAAAATCTTGGGTCAAAATAGCATTATTAGACTGAGATAAGCACTTTGGTGACATTTTCCTGTAACTTGTTCCCAGTACATTCTAAGTGGCTGCTGACTTTGTGAGGTCTCTAAAAGTGGGTTTTAGGAGCCCAACACAAAATACATGAGCCCCAATGCCTTCCTTCATACAAAACTGACACCCACTTTCCTTAAAAAATCGTGGCTCAAAATGGCATTTTTGGGCTGAGATAAGCACTTTGGTGACATTTTCCTGTAACTTGTTCCCAGTACATTCTAAGTGGCTGCTGACTTTGTGAGGTCTCTAAAAGTGGGTTTTAGGAGCCCAACACAAAATACATGAGCCCTAATGCCTTCTTTCAGACAAAACTGACTTCCACTTTCTTAAAAAAATCTTGGGTCAAAATAGCATTATTAGACTGAGATAAGCACTTTGGTGACATTTTCCTGTAACTTGTTCCCAGTACATTCTAAGTGGCTGCTGACTTTGTGAGGTCTCTAAAAGTGGGTTTTAGGAGCCCAACACAAAATACATGAGCCCCAATGCCTTCCTTCATACAAAACTGACACCCACTTTCCTTAAAAAATCGTGGCTCAAAATGGCATTTTTGGGCTGAGATAAGCACTTTGGTGACATTTTCCTGTAACTTGTTCCCAGTACATTCTAAGTGGCTGCTGACTTTGTGAGGTCTCTAAAAGTGGGTTTTAGGAGCCCAACACAAAATACATGAGCCCTAATGCCTTCTTTCAGACAAAACTGACTTCCACTTTCTTAAAAAAATCTTGGGTCAAAATAGCATTATTAGACTGAGATAAGCACTTTGGTGACATTTTCCTGTAACTTGTTCCCAGTACATTCTAAGTGGCTGCTGACTTTGTGAGGTCTCTAAAAGTGGGTTTTAGGAGCCCAACACAAAATACATGAGCCCCAATGCCTTCCTTCATACAAAACTGACACCCACTTTCCTTAAAAAATCGTGGCTCAAAATGGCATTTTTGGGCTGAGATAAGCACTTTGGTGACATTTTCCTGTAACTTGTTCCCAGTACATTCTAAGTGGCTGCTGACTTTGTGAGGTCTCTAAAAGTGGGTTTTAGGAGCCCAACACAAAATACATGAGCCCTAATGCCTTCTTTCAGACAAAACTGACTTCCACTTTCTTAAAAAAATCTTGGGTCAAAATAGCATTATTAGACTGAGATAAGCACTTTGGTGACATTTTCCTGTAACTTGTTCCCAGTACATTCTAAGTGGCTGCTGACTTTGTGAGGTCTCTAAAAGTGGGTTTTAGGAGCCCAACACAAAATACATGAGCCCTAATGCCTTCTTTCAGACAAAACTGACTTCCACTTTCTTAAAAAAATCTTGGGTCAAAATAGCATTATTAGACTGAGATAAGCACTTTGGTGACATTTTCCTGTAACTTGTTCCCAGTACATTCTAAGTGGCTGCTGACTTTGTGAGGTCTCTAAAAGTGGGTTTTAGGAGCCCAACACAAAATACATGAGCCCTAATGCCTTCTTTCAGACAAAACTGACTTCCACTTTCTTAAAAAAATCTTGGGTCAAAATAGCATTATTAGACTGAGATAAGCACTTTGGTGACATTTTCCTGTAACTTGTTCCCAGTACATTCTAAGTGGCTGCTGACTTTGTGAGGTCTCTAAAAGTGGGTTTTAGGAGCCCAACACAAAATACATGAGCCCCAATGCCTTCCTTCATACAAAACTGACACCCACTTTCCTTAAAAAATCGTGGCTCAAAATGGCATTTTTGGGCTGAGATAAGCACTTTGGTGACATTTTCCTGTAACTTGTTCCCAGTACATTCTAAGTGGCTGCTGACTTTGTGAGGTCTCTAAAAGTGGGTTTTAGGAGCCCAACACAAAATACATGAGCCCTAATGCCTTCTTTCAGACAAAACTGACTTCCACTTTCTTAAAAAAATCTTGGGTCAAAATAGCATTATTAGACTGAGATAAGCACTTTGGTGACATTTTCCTGTAACTTGTTCCCAGTACATTCTAAGTGGCTGCTGACTTTGTGAGGTCTCTAAAAGTGGGTTTTAGGAGCCCAACACAAAATACATGAGCCCCAATGCCTTCCTTCATACAAAACTGACACCCACTTTCCTTAAAAAATCGTGGCTCAAAATGGCATTTTTGGGCTGAGATAAGCACTTTGGTGACATTTTCCTGTAACTTGTTCCCAGTACATTCTAAGTGGCTGCTGACTTTGTGAGGTCTCTAAAAGTGGGTTTTAGGAGCCCAACACAAAATACATGAGCCCTAATGCCTTCTTTCAGACAAAACTGACTTCCACTTTCTTAAAAAAATCTTGGGTCAAAATAGCATTATTAGACTGAGATAAGCACTTTGGTGACATTTTCCTGTAACTTGTTCCCAGTACATTCTAAGTGGCTGCTGACTTTGTGAGGTCTCTAAAAGTGGGTTTTAGGAGCCCAACACAAAATACATGAGCCCTAATGCCTTCTTTCAGACAAAACTGACTTCCACTTTCTTAAAAAAATCTTGGGTCAAAATAGCATTATTAGACTGAGATAAGCACTTTGGTGACATTTTCCTGTAACTTGTTCCCAGTACATTCTAAGTGGCTGCTGACTTTGTGAGGTCTCTAAAAGTGGGTTTTAGGAGCCCAACACAAAATACATGAGCCCTAATGCCTTCTTTCAGACAAAACTGACTTCCACTTTCTTAAAAAAATCTTGGGTCAAAATAGCATTATTAGACTGAGATAAGCACTTTGGTGACATTTTCCTGTAACTTGTTCCCAGTACATTCTAATGGCTGCTGACTTTGTGAGGTCTCTAAAAGTGGGTTTTAGGAGCCCAACACAAAATACATGAGCCCCAATGCCTTCCTTCATACAAAACTGACACCCACTTTCCTTAAAAAATCGTGGCTCAAAATGGCATTTTTGGGCTGAGATAAGCACTTTGGTGACATTTTCCTGTAACTTGTTCCCAGTACATTCTAAGTGGCTGCTGACTTTGTGAGGTCTCTAAAAGTGGGTTTTAGGAGCCCAACACAAAATACATGAGCCCTAATGCCTTCTTTCAGACAAAACTGACTTCCACTTTCTTAAAAAAATCTTGGGTCAAAATAGCATTATTAGACTGAGATAAGCACTTTGGTGACATTTTCCTGTAACTTGTTCCCAGTACATTCTAAGTGGCTGCTGACTTTGTGAGGTCTCTAAAAGTGGGTTTTAGGAGCCCAACACAAAATACATGAGCCCCAATGCCTTCCTTCATACAAAACTGACACCCACTTTCCTTAAAAAATCGTGGCTCAAAATGGCATTTTTGGGCTGAGATAAGCACTTTGGTGACATTTTCCTGTAACTTGTTCCCAGTACATTCTAAGTGGCTGCTGACTTTGTGAGGTCTCTAAAAGTGGGTTTTAGGAGCCCAACACAAAATACATGAGCCCTAATGCCTTCTTTCAGACAAAACTGACTTCCACTTTCTTAAAAAAATCTTGGGTCAAAATAGCATTATTAGACTGAGATAAGCACTTTGGTGACATTTTCCTGTAACTTGTTCCCAGTACATTCTAAGTGGCTGCTGACTTTGTGAGGTCTCTAAAAGTGGGTTTTAGGAGCCCAACACAAAATACATGAGCCCCAATGCCTTCCTTCATACAAAACTGACACCCACTTTCCTTAAAAAATCGTGGCTCAAAATGGCATTTTTGGGCTGAGATAAGCACTTTGGTGACATTTTCCTGTAACTTGTTCCCAGTACATTCTAAGTGGCTGCTGACTTTGTGAGGTCTCTAAAAGTGGGTTTTAGGAGCCCAACACAAAATACATGAGCCCTAATGCCTTCTTTCAGACAAAACTGACTTCCACTTTCTTAAAAAAATCTTGGGTCAAAATAGCATTATTAGACTGAGATAAGCACTTTGGTGACATTTTCCTGTAACTTGTTCCCAGTACATTCTAAGTGGCTGCTGACTTTGTGAGGTCTCTAAAAGTGGGTTTTAGGAGCCCAACACAAAATACATGAGCCCCAATGCCTTCCTTCATACAAAACTGACACCCACTTTCCTTAAAAAATCGTGGCTCAAAATGGCATTTTTGGGCTGAGATAAGCACTTTGGTGACATTTTCCTGTAACTTGTTCCCAGTACATTCTAAGTGGCTGCTGACTTTGTGAGGTCTCTAAAAGTGGGTTTTAGGAGCCCAACACAAAATACATGAGCCCTAATGCCTTCTTTCAGACAAAACTGACTTCCACTTTCTTAAAAAAATCTTGGGTCAAAATAGCATTATTAGACTGAGATAAGCACTTTGGTGACATTTTCCTGTAACTTGTTCCCAGTACATTCTAAGTGGCTGCTGACTTTGTGAGGTCTCTAAAAGTGGGTTTTAGGAGCCCAACACAAAATACATGAGCCCCAATGCCTTCCTTCATACAAAACTGACACCCACTTTCCTTAAAAAATCGTGGCTCAAAATGGCATTTTTGGGCTGAGATAAGCACTTTGGTGACATTTTCCTGTAACTTGTTCCCAGTACATTCTAAGTGGCTGCTGACTTTGTGAGGTCTCTAAAAGTGGGTTTTAGGAGCCCAACACAAAATACATGAGCCCTAATGCCTTCTTTCAGACAAAACTGACTTCCACTTTCTTAAAAAAATCTTGGGTCAAAATAGCATTATTAGACTGAGATAAGCACTTTGGTGACATTTTCCTGTAACTTGTTCCCAGTACATTCTAAGTGGCTGCTGACTTTGTGAGGTCTCTAAAAGTGGGTTTTAGGAGCCCAACACAAAATACATGAGCCCCAATGCCTTCCTTCATACAAAACTGACACCCACTTTCCTTAAAAAATCGTGGCTCAAAATGGCATTTTTGGGCTGAGATAAGCACTTTGGTGACATTTTCTTGTAACTTGTTCCCAGTACATTCTAAGTGGCTGCTGACTTTGTGAGGTCTCTAAAAGTGGGTTTTAGGAGCCCAACACAAAATACATGAGCCCCAATGCCTTCCTTCATACAAAACTGACACCCACTTTCCTTAAAAAATCGTGGCTCAAAATGGCATTTTTGGGCTGAGATAAGCACTTTGGTGACATTTTCCTGTAACTTGTTCCCAGTACATTCTAAGTGGCTGCTGACTTTGTGAGGTCTCTAAAAGTGGGTTTTAGGAGCCCAACACAAAATACATGAGCCCTAATGCCTTCTTTCAGACAAAACTGACTTCCACTTTCTTAAAAAATCTTGGGTCAAAATAGCATTATTAGACTGAGATAAGCACTTTGGTGACATTTTCCTGTAACTTGTTCCCAGTACATTCTAAGTGGCTGCTGACTTTGTGAGGTCTCTAAAAGTGGGTTTTAGGAGCCCAACACAAAATACATGAGCCCCAATGCCTTCCTTCATACAAAACTGACACCCACTTTCCTTAAAAAATCGTGGCTCAAAATGGCATTTTTGGGCTGAGATAAGCACTTTGGTGACATTTTCCTGTAACTTGTTCCCAGTACATTCTAAGTGGCTGCTGACTTTGTGAGGTCTCTAAAAGTGGGTTTTAGGAGCCCAACACAAAATACATGAGCCCTAATGCCTTCTTTCAGACAAAACTGACTTCCACTTTCTTAAAAAAATCTTGGGTCAAAATAGCATTATTAGACTGAGATAAGCACTTTGGTGACATTTTCCTGTAACTTGTTCCCAGTACATTCTAAGTGGCTGCTGACTTTGTGAGGTCTCTAAAAGTGGGTTTTAGGAGCCCAACACAAAATACATGAGCCCCAATGCCTTCCTTCATACAAAACTGACACCCACTTTCCTTAAAAAATCGTGGCTCAAAATGGCATTTTTGGGCTGAGATAAGCACTTTGGTGACATTTTCCTGTAACTTGTTCCCAGTACATTCTAAGTGGCTGCTGACTTTGTGAGGTCTCTAAAAGTGGGTTTTAGGAGCCCAACACAAAATACATGAGCCCTAATGCCTTCTTTCAGACAAAACTGACTTCCACTTTCTTAAAAAAATCTTGGGTCAAAATAGCATTATTAGACTGAGATAAGCACTTTGGTGACATTTTCCTGTAACTTGTTCCCAGTACATTCTAAGTGGCTGCTGACTTTGTGAGGTCTCTAAAAGTGGGTTTTAGGAGCCCAACACAAAATACATGAGCCCCAATGCCTTCCTTCATACAAAACTGACACCCACTTTCCTTAAAAAATCGTGGCTCAAAATGGCATTTTTGGGCTGAGATAAGCACTTTGGTGACATTTTCCTGTAACTTGTTCCCAGTACATTCTAAGTGGCTGCTGACTTTGTGAGGTCTCTAAAAGTGGGTTTTAGGAGCCCAACACAAAATACATGAGCCCTAATGCCTTCTTTCAGACAAAACTGACTTCCACTTTCTTAAAAAAATCTTGGGTCAAAATAGCATTATTAGACTGAGATAAGCACTTTGGTGACATTTTCCTGTAACTTGTTCCCAGTACATTCTAAGTGGCTGCTGACTTTGTGAGGTCTCTAAAAGTGGGTTTTAGGAGCCCAACACAAAATACATGAGCCCTAATGCCTTCTTTCAGACAAAACTGACTTCCACTTTCTTAAAAAAATCTTGGGTCAAAATAGCATTATTAGACTGAGATAAGCACTTTGGTGACATTTTCCTGTAACTTGTTCCCAGTACATTCTAAGTGGCTGCTGACTTTGTGAGGTCTCTAAAAGTGGGTTTTAGGAGCCCAACACAAAATACATGAGCCCCAATGCCTTCCTTCATACAAAACTGACACCCACTTTCCTTAAAAAATCGTGGCTCAAAATGGCATTTTTGGGCTGAGATAAGCACTTTGGTGACATTTTCCTGTAACTTGTTCCCAGTACATTCTAAGTGGCTGCTGACTTTGTGAGGTCTCTAAAAGTGGGTTTTAGGAGCCCAACACAAAATACATGAGCCCTAATGCCTTCTTTCAGACAAAACTGACTTCCACTTTCTTAAAAAAATCTTGGGTCAAAATAGCATTATTAGACTGAGATAAGCACTTTGGTGACATTTTCCTGTAACTTGTTCCCAGTACATTCTAAGTGGCTGCTGACTTTGTGAGGTCTCTAAAAGTGGGTTTTAGGAGCCCAACACAAAATACATGAGCCCCAATGCCTTCCTTCATACAAAACTGACACCCACTTTCCTTAAAAAATCGTGGCTCAAAATGGCATTTTTGGGCTGAGATAAGCACTTTGGTGACATTTTCCTGTAACTTGTTCCCAGTACATTCTAAGTGGCTGCTGACTTTGTGAGGTCTCTAAAAGTGGGTTTTAGGAGCCCAACACAAAATACATGAGCCCTAATGCCTTCTTTCAGACAAAACTGACTTCCACTTTCTTAAAAAAATCTTGGGTCAAAATAGCATTATTAGACTGAGATAAGCACTTTGGTGACATTTTCCTGTAACTTGTTCCCAGTACATTCTAAGTGGCTGCTGACTTTGTGAGGTCTCTAAAAGTGGGTTTTAGGAGCCCAACACAAAATACATGAGCCCCAATGCCTTCCTTCATACAAAACTGACACCCACTTTCCTTAAAAAATCGTGGCTCAAAATGGCATTTTTGGGCTGAGATAAGCACTTTGGTGACATTTTCCTGTAACTTGTTCCCAGTACATTCTAAGTGGCTGCTGACTTTGTGAGGTCTCTAAAAGTGGGTTTTAGGAGCCCAACACAAAATACATGAGCCCTAATGCCTTCTTTCAGACAAAACTGACTTCCACTTTCTTAAAAAAATCTTGGGTCAAAATAGCATTATTAGACTGAGATAAGCACTTTGGTGACATTTTCCTGTAACTTGTTCCCAGTACATTCTAAGTGGCTGCTGACTTTGTGAGGTCTCTAAAAGTGGGTTTTAGGAGCCCAACACAAAATACATGAGCCCCAATGCCTTCCTTCATACAAAACTGACACCCACTTTCCTTAAAAAATCGTGGCTCAAAATGGCATTTTTGGGCTGAGATAAGCACTTTGGTGACATTTTCCTGTAACTTGTTCCCAGTACATTCTAAGTGGCTGCTGACTTTGTGAGGTCTCTAAAAGTGGGTTTTAGGAGCCCAACACAAAATACAGGAGCCCTAATGCCTTCTTTCAGACAAAACTGACTTCCACTTTCTTAAAAAATCTTGGGTCAAAATAGCATTATTAGACTGAGATAAGCACTTTGGTGACATTTTCCTGTAACTTGTTCCCAGTACATTCTAAGTGGCTGCTGACTTTGTGAGGTCTCTAAAAGTGGGTTTTAGGAGCCCAACACAAAATACATGAGCCCCAATGCCTTCCTTCATACAAAACTGACACCCACTTTCCTTAAAAAATCGTGGCTCAAAATGGCATTTTTGGGCTGAGATAAGCACTTTGGTGACATTTTCCTGTAACTTGTTCCCAGTACATTCTAAGTGGCTGCTGACTTTGTGAGGTCTCTAAAAGTGGGTTTTAGGAGCCCAACACAAAATACATGAGCCCTAATGCCTTCTTTCAGACAAAACTGACTTCCACTTTCTTAAAAAAATCTTGGGTCAAAATAGCATTATTAGACTGAGATAAGCACTTTGGTGACATTTTCCTGTAACTTGTTCCCAGTACATTCTAAGTGGCTGCTGACTTTGTGAGGTCTCTAAAAGTGGGTTTTAGGAGCCCAACACAAAATACATGAGCCCCAATGCCTTCCTTCATACAAAACTGACACCCACTTTCCTTAAAAAATCGTGGCTCAAAATGGCATTTTTGGGCTGAGATAAGCACTTTGGTGACATTTTCCTGTAACTTGTTCCCAGTACATTCTAAGTGGCTGCTGACTTTGTGAGGTCTCTAAAAGTGGGTTTTAGGAGCCCAACACAAAATACAGGAGCCCTAATGCCTTCTTTCAGACAAAACTGACTTCCACTTTCTTAAAAAAATCTTGGGTCAAAATAGCATTATTAGACTGAGATAAGCACTTTGGTGACATTTTCCTGTAACTTGTTCCCAGTACATTCTAAGTGGCTGCTGACTTTGTGAGGTCTCTAAAAGTGGGTTTTAGGAGCCCAACACAAAATACATGAGCCCCAATGCCTTCCTTCATACAAAACTGACACCCACTTTCCTTAAAAAATCGTGGCTCAAAATGGCATTTTTGGGCTGAGATAAGCACTTTGGTGACATTTTCCTGTAACTTGTTCCCAGTACATTCTAAGTGGCTGCTGACTTTGTGAGGTCTCTAAAAGTGGGTTTTAGGAGCCCAACA
This sequence comes from Gymnoscopelus braueri, assembly GCF_963280865.1. Lineage (NCBI taxonomy): Eukaryota > Metazoa > Chordata > Actinopteri > Myctophiformes > Myctophidae > Gymnoscopelus > Gymnoscopelus braueri. Next base: position 109,977 of record NW_027660404.1, on the reverse strand, counting down.
CAAAATACATGAGCCCTAATGCCTTCTTTCAGACAAAACTGACTTCCACTTTCTTAAAAAAATCTTGGGTCAAAATAGCATTATTAGACTGAGATAAGCACTTTGGTGACATTTTCCTGTAACTTGTTCCCAGTACATTCTAAGTGGCTGCTGACTTTGTGAGGTCTCTAAAAGTGGGTTTTAGGAGCCCAACACAAAATACATGAGCCCCAATGCCTTCCTTCATACAAAACTGACACCCACTTTCCTTAAAAAATCGTGGCTCAAAATGGCATTTTTGGGCTGAGATAAGCACTTTGGTGACATTTTCCTGTAACTTGTTCCCAGTACATTCTAAGTGGCTGCTGACTTTGTGAGGTCTCTAAAAGTGGGTTTTAGGAGCCCAACACAAAATACAGGAGCCCTAATGCCTTCTTTCAGACAAAACTGACTTCCACTTTCTTAAAAAAATCTTGGGTCAAAATAGCATTATTAGACTGAGATAAGCACTTTGGTGACATTTTCCTGTAACTTGTTCCCAGTACATTCTAAGTGGCTGCTGACTTTGTGAGGTCTCTAAAAGTGGGTTTTAGGAGCCCAACACAAAATACATGAGCCCCAATGCCTTCCTTCATACAAAACTGACACCCACTTTCCTTAAAAAATCGTGGCTCAAAATGGCATTTTTGGGCTGAGATAAGCACTTTGGTGACATTTTCCTGTAACTTGTTCCCAGTACATTCTAAGTGGCTGCTGACTTTGTGAGGTCTCTAAAAGTGGGTTTTAGGAGCCCAACACAAAATACATGAGCCCTAATGCCTTCTTTCAGACAAAACTGACTTCCACTTTCTTAAAAAAATCTTGGGTCAAAATAGCATTATTAGACTGAGATAAGCACTTTGGTGACATTTTCCTGTAACTTGTTCCCAGTACATTCTAAGTGGCTGCTGACTTTGTGAGGTCTCTAAAAGTGGGTTTTAGGAGCCCAACACAAAATACATGAGCCCCAATGCCTTCCTTCATACAAAACTGACACCCACTTTCCTTAAAAAATCGTGGCTCAAAATGGCATTTTTGGGCTGAGATAAGCACTTTGGTGACATTTTCCTGTAACTTGTTCCCAGTACATTCTAAGTGGCTGCTGACTTTGTGAGGTCTCTAAAAGTGGGTTTTAGGAGCCCAACACAAAATACATGAGCCCTAATGCCTTCTTTCAGACAAAACTGACTTCCACTTTCTTAAAAAAATCTTGGGTCAAAATAGCATTATTAGACTGAGATAAGCACTTTGGTGACATTTTCCTGTAACTTGTTCCCAGTACATTCTAAGTGGCTGCTGACTTTGTGAGGTCTCTAAAAGTGGGTTTTAGGAGCCCAACACAAAATACATGAGCCCCAATGCCTTCCTTCATACAAAACTGACACCCACTTTCCTTAAAAAATCGTGGCTCAAAATGGCATTTTTGGGCTGAGATAAGCACTTTGGTGACATTTTCCTGTAACTTGTTCCCAGTACATTCTAAGTGGCTGCTGACTTTGTGAGGTCTCTAAAAGTGGGTTTTAGGAGCCCAACACAAAATACAGGAGCCCTAATGCCTTCTTTCAGACAAAACTGACTTCCACTTTCTTAAAAAAATCTTGGGTCAAAATAGCATTATTAGACTGAGATAAGCACTTTGGTGACATTTTCCTGTAACTTGTTCCCAGTACATTCTAAGTGGCTGCTGACTTTGTGAGGTCTCTAAAAGTGGGTTTTAGGAGCCCAACACAAAATACATGAGCCCCAATGCCTTCCTTCATACAAAACTGACACCCACTTTCCTTAAAAAATCGTGGCTCAAAATGGCATTTTTGGGCTGAGATAAGCACTTTGGTGACATTTTCCTGTAACTTGTTCCCAGTACATTCTAAGTGGCTGCTGACTTTGTGAGGTCTCTAAAAGTGGGTTTTAGGAGCCCAACACAAAATACATGAGCCCTAATGCCTTCTTTCAGACAAAACTGACTTCCACTTTCTTAAAAAAATCTTGGGTCAAAATAGCATTATTAGACTGAGATAAGCACTTTGGTGACATTTTCCTGTAACTTGTTCCCAGTACATTCTAAGTGGCTGCTGACTTTGTGAGGTCTCTAAAAGTGGGTTTTAGGAGCCCAACACAAAATACATGAGCCCCAATGCCTTCCTTCATACAAAACTGACACCCACTTTCCTTAAAAAATCGTGGCTCAAAATGGCATTTTTGGGCTGAGATAAGCACTTTGGTGACATTTTCCTGTAACTTGTTCCCAGTACATTCTAAGTGGCTGCTGACTTTGTGAGGTCTCTAAAAGTGGGTTTTAGGAGCCCAACACAAAATACATGAGCCCCAATGCCTTCCTTCATACAAAACTGACACCCACTTTCCTTAAAAAATCGTGGCTCAAAATGGCATTTTTGGGCTGAGATAAGCACTTTGGTGACATTTTCCTGTAACTTGTTCCCAGTACATTCTAAGTGGCTGCTGACTTTGTGAGGTCTCTAAAAGTGGGTTTTAGGAGCCCAACACAAAATACATGAGCCCTAATGCCTTCCTTCAGACAGAACTGACACCCACTTTCTTAAAAAATCGTGGTTCAAAATAGCATTTTTGGGCTGAGATAAGCACTTTGGTGACATTTTCCTGTAACTTGTTCCCAGTACATTCTAAGTGGCTGCTGACTTTGTGAGGTCTCTAAAAGTGGGTTTTAGGAGCCCAACACAAAATACATGAGCCCTAATGCCTTCTTTCAGACAAAACTGACTTCCACTTTCTTAAAAAAATCTTGGGTCAAAATAGCATTATTAGACTGAGATAAGCACTTTGGTGACATTTTCCTGTAACTTGTTCCCAGTACATTCTAAGTGGCTGCTGACTTTGTGAGGTCTCTAAAAGTGGGTTTTAGGAGCCCAACACAAAATACATGAGCCCCAATGCCTTCCTTCATACAAAACTGACACCCACTTTCCTTAAAAAATCGTGGCTCAAAATGGCATTTTTGGGCTGAGATAAGCACTTTGGTGACATTTTCCTGTAACTTGTTCCCAGTACATTCTAAGTGGCTGCTGACTTTGTGAGGTCTCTAAAAGTGGGTTTTAGGAGCCCAACACAAAATACATGAGCCCTAATGCCTTCTTTCAGACAAAACTGACTTCCACTTTCTTAAAAAAATCTTGGGTCAAAATAGCATTATTAGACTGAGATAAGCACTTTGGTGACATTTTCCTGTAACTTGTTCCCAGTACATTCTAAGTGGCTGCTGACTTTGTGAGGTCTCTAAAAGTGGGTTTTAGGAGCCCAACACAAAATACATGAGCCCCAATGCCTTCCTTCATACAAAACTGACACCCACTTTCCTTAAAAAATCGTGGCTCAAAATGGCATTTTTGGGCTGAGATAAGCACTTTGGTGACATTTTCCTGTAACTTGTTCCCAGTACATTCTAAGTGGCTGCTGACTTTGTGAGGTCTCTAAAAGTGGGTTTTAGGAGCCCAACACAAAATACATGAGCCCCAATGCCTTCCTTCATACAAAACTGACACCCACTTTCCTTAAAAAATCGTGGCTCAAAATGGCATTTTTGGGCTGAGATAAGCACTTTGGTGACATTTTCCTGTAACTTGTTCCCAGTACATTCTAAGTGGCTGCTGACTTTGTGAGGTCTCTAAAAGTGGGTTTTAGGAGCCCAACACAAAATACATGAGCCCCAATGCCTTCCTTCATACAAAACTGACACCCACTTTCCTTAAAAAATCGTGGCTCAAAATGGCATTTTTGGGCTGAGATAAGCACTTTGGTGACATTTTCCTGTAACTTGTTCCCAGTACATTCTAAGTGGCTGCTGACTTTGTGAGGTCTCTAAAAGTGGGTTTTAGGAGCCCAACACAAAATACATGAGCCCTAATGCCTTCCTTCAGACAGAACTGACACCCACTTTCTTTAAAAATCGTGGTTCAAAATAGCATTTTTGGGCTGAGATAAGCACTTTGGTGACATTTTCCTGTAACTTGTTCCCAGTACATTCTAAGTGGCTGCTGACTTTGTGAGGTCTCTAAAAGTGGGTTTTAGGAGCCCAACACAAAATACATGAGCCCTAATGCCTTCTTTCAGACAAAACTGACTTCCACTTTCTTAAAAAAATCTTGGGTCAAAATAGCATTATTAGACTGAGATAAGCACTTTGGTGACATTTTCCTGTAACTTGTTCCCAGTACATTCTAAGTGGCTGCTGACTTTGTGAGGTCTCTAAAAGTGGGTTTTAGGAGCCCAACACAAAATACATGAGCCCCAATGCCTTCCTTCATACAAAACTGACACCCACTTTCCTTAAAAAATCGTGGCTCAAAATGGCATTTTTGGGCTGAGATAAGCACTTTGGTGACATTTTCCTGTAACTTGTTCCCAGTACATTCTAAGTGGCTGCTGACTTTGTGAGGTCTCTAAAAGTGGGTTTTAGGAGCCCAACACAAAATACATGAGCCCTAATGCCTTCTTTCAGACAAAACTGACTTCCACTTTCTTAAAAAAATCTTGGGTCAAAATAGCATTATTAGACTGAGATAAGCACTTTGGTGACATTTTCCTGTAACTTGTTCCCAGTACATTCTAAGTGGCTGCTGACTTTGTGAGGTCTCTAAAAGTGGGTTTTAGGAGCCCAACACAAAATACATGAGCCCCAATGCCTTCCTTCATACAAAACTGACACCCACTTTCCTTAAAAAATCGTGGCTCAAAATGGCATTTTTGGGCTGAGATAAGCACTTTGGTGACATTTTCCTGTAACTTGTTCCCAGTACATTCTAAGTGGCTGCTGACTTTGTGAGGTCTCTAAAAGTGGGTTTTAGGAGCCCAACACAAAATACATGAGCCCTAATGCCTTCTTTCAGACAAAACTGACTTCCACTTTCTTAAAAAAATCTTGGGTCAAAATAGCATTATTAGACTGAGATAAGCACTTTGGTGACATTTTCCTGTAACTTGTTCCCAGTACATTCTAAGTGGCTGCTGACTTTGTGAGGTCTCTAAAAGTGGGTTTTAGGAGCCCAACACAAAATACATGAGCCCCAATGCCTTCCTTCATACAAAACTGACACCCACTTTCCTTAAAAAATCGTGGCTCAAAATGGCATTTTTGGGCTGAGATAAGCACTTTGGTGACATTTTCCTGTAACTTGTTCCCAGTACATTCTAAGTGGCTGCTGACTTTGTGAGGTCTCTAAAAGTGGGTTTTAGGAGCCCAACACAAAATACATGAGCCCTAATGCCTTCTTTCAGACAAAACTGACTTCCACTTTCTTAAAAAAATCTTGGGTCAAAATAGCATTATTAGACTGAGATAAGCACTTTGGTGACATTTTCCTGTAACTTGTTCCCAGTACATTCTAAGTGGCTGCTGACTTTGTGAGGTCTCTAAAAGTGGGTTTTAGGAGCCCAACACAAAATACATGAGCCCCAATGCCTTCCTTCATACAAAACTGACACCCACTTTCCTTAAAAAATCGTGGCTCAAAATGGCATTTTTGGGCTGAGATAAGCACTTTGGTGACATTTTCCTGTAACTTGTTCCCAGTACATTCTAAGTGGCTGCTGACTTTGTGAGGTCTCTAAAAGTGGGTTTTAGGAGCCCAACACAAAATACATGAGCCCCAATGCCTTCCTTCATACAAAACTGACACCCACTTTCCTTAAAAAATCGTGGCTCAAAATGGCATTTTTGGGCTGAGATAAGCACTTTGGTGACATTTTCCTGTAACTTGTTCCCAGTACATTCTAAGTGGCTGCTGACTTTGTGAGGTCTCTAAAAGTGGGTTTTAGGAGCCCAACACAAAATACATGAGCCCTAATGCCTTCTTTCAGACAAAACTGACTTCCACTTTCTTAAAAAAATCTTGGGTCAAAATAGCATTATTAGACTGAGATAAGCACTTTGGTGACATTTTCCTGTAACTTGTTCCCAGTACATTCTAAGTGGCTGCTGACTTTGTGAGGTCTCTAAAAGTGGGTTTTAGGAGCCCAACACAAAATACATGAGCCCCAATGCCTTCCTTCATACAAAACTGACACCCACTTTCCTTAAAAAATCGTGGCTCAAAATGGCATTTTTGGGCTGAGATAAGCACTTTGGTGACATTTTCCTGTAACTTGTTCCCAGTACATTCTAAGTGGCTGCTGACTTTGTGAGGTCTCTAAAAGTGGGTTTTAGGAGCCCAACACAAAATACATGAGCCCTAATGCCTTCTTTCAGACAAAACTGACTTCCACTTTCTTAAAAAAATCTTGGGTCAAAATAGCATTATTAGACTGAGATAAGCACTTTGGTGACATTTTCCTGTAACTTGTTCCCAGTACATTCTAAGTGGCTGCTGACTTTGTGAGGTCTCTAAAAGTGGGTTTTAGGAGCCCAACACAAAATACATGAGCCCCAATGCCTTCCTTCATACAAAACTGACACCCACTTTCCTTAAAAAATCGTGGCTCAAAATGGCATTTTTGGGCTGAGATAAGCACTTTGGTGACATTTTCCTGTAACTTGTTCCCAGTACATTCTAAGTGGCTGCTGACTTTGTGAGGTCTCTAAAAGTGGGTTTTAGGAGCCCAACACAAAATACATGAGCCCTAATGCCTTCTTTCAGACAAAACTGACTTCCACTTTCTTAAAAAAATCTTGGGTCAAAATAGCATTATTAGACTGAGATAAGCACTTTGGTGACATTTTCCTGTAACTTGTTCCCAGTACATTCTAAGTGGCTGCTGACTTTGTGAGGTCTCTAAAAGTGGGTTTTAGGAGCCCAACACAAAATACATGAGCCCCAATGCCTTCCTTCATACAAAACTGACACCCACTTTCCTTAAAAAATCGTGGCTCAAAATGGCATTTTTGGGCTGAGATAAGCACTTTGGTGACATTTTCCTGTAACTTGTTCCCAGTACATTCTAAGTGGCTGCTGACTTTGTGAGGTCTCTAAAAGTGGGTTTTAGGAGCCCAACACAAAATACATGAGCCCTAATGCCTTCTTTCAGACAAAACTGACTTCCACTTTCTTAAAAAAATCTTGGGTCAAAATAGCATTATTAGACTGAGATAAGCACTTTGGTGACATTTTCCTGTAACTTGTTCCCAGTACATTCTAAGTGGCTGCTGACTTTGTGAGGTCTCTAAAAGTGGGTTTTAGGAGCCCAACACAAAATACATGAGCCCCAATGCCTTCCTTCATACAAAACTGACACCCACTTTCCTTAAAAAATCGTGGCTCAAAATGGCATTTTTGGGCTGAGATAAGCACTTTGGTGACATTTTCCTGTAACTTGTTCCCAGTACATTCTAAGTGGCTGCTGACTTTGTGAGGTCTCTAAAAGTGGGTTTTAGGAGCCCAACACAAAATACATGAGCCCTAATGCCTTCTTTCAGACAAAACTGACTTCCACTTTCTTAAAAAAATCTTGGGTCAAAATAGCATTATTAGACTGAGATAAGCACTTTGGTGACATTTTCCTGTAACTTGTTCCCAGTACATTCTAAGTGGCTGCTGACTTTGTGAGGTCTCTAAAAGTGGGTTTTAGGAGCCCAACACAAAATACATGAGCCCCAATGCCTTCCTTCATACAAAACTGACACCCACTTTCCTTAAAAAATCGTGGCTCAAAATGGCATTTTTGGGCTGAGATAAGCACTTTGGTGACATTTTCCTGTAACTTGTTCCCAGTACATTCTAAGTGGCTGCTGACTTTGTGAGGTCTCTAAAAGTGGGTTTTAGGAGCCCAACACAAAATACATGAGCCCTAATGCCTTCTTTCAGACAAAACTGACTTCCACTTTCTTAAAAAAATCTTGGGTCAAAATAGCATTATTAGACTGAGATAAGCACTTTGGTGACATTTTCCTGTAACTTGTTCCCAGTACATTCTAAGTGGCTGCTGACTTTGTGAGGTCTCTAAAAGTGGGTTTTAGGAGCCCAACACAAAATACATGAGCCCCAATGCCTTCCTTCATACAAAACTGACACCCACTTTCCTTAAAAAATCGTGGCTCAAAATGGCATTTTTGGGCTGAGATAAGCACTTTGGTGACATTTTCCTGTAACTTGTTCCCAGTACATTCTAAGTGGCTGCTGACTTTGTGAGGTCTCTAAAAGTGGGTTTTAGGAGCCCAACACAAAATACATGAGCCCTAATGCCTTCTTTCAGACAAAACTGACTTCCACTTTCTTAAAAAAATCTTGGGTCAAAATAGCATTATTAGACTGAGATAAGCACTTTGGTGACATTTTCCTGTAACTTGTTCCCAGTACATTCTAAGTGGCTGCTGACTTTGTGAGGTCTCTAAAAGTGGGTTTTAGGAGCCCAACACAAAATACATGAGCCCCAATGCCTTCCTTCATACAAAACTGACACCCACTTTCCTTAAAAAATCGTGGCTCAAAATGGCATTTTTGGGCTGAGATAAGCACTTTGGTGACATTTTCCTGTAACTTGTTCCCAGTACATTCTAAGTGGCTGCTGACTTTGTGAGGTCTCTAAAAGTGGGTTTTAGGAGCCCAACACAAAATACATGAGCCCTAATGCCTTCTTTCAGACAAAACTGACTTCCACTTTCTTAAAAAAATCTTGGGTCAAAATAGCATTATTAGACTGAGATAAGCACTTTGGTGACATTTTCCTGTAACTTGTTCCCAGTACATTCTAAGTGGCTGCTGACTTTGTGAGGTCTCTAAAAGTGGGTTTTAGGAGCCCAACACAAAATACATGAGCCCCAATGCCTTCCTTCATACAAAACTGACACCCACTTTCCTTAAAAAATCGTGGCTCAAAATGGCATTTTTGGGCTGAGATAAGCACTTTGGTGACATTTTCCTGTAACTTGTTCCCAGTACATTCTAAGTGGCTGCTGACTTTGTGAGGTCTCTAAAAGTGGGTTTTAGGAGCCCAACACAAAATACATGAGCCCTAATGCCTTCTTTCAGACAAAACTGACTTCCACTTTCTTAAAAAAATCTTGGGTCAAAATAGCATTATTAGACTGAGATAAGCACTTTGGTGACATTTTCCTGTAACTTGTTCCCAGTACATTCTAAGTGGCTGCTGACTTTGTGAGGTCTCTAAAAGTGGGTTTTAGGAGCCCAACACAAAATACATGAGCCCCAATGCCTTCCTTCATACAAAACTGACACCCACTTTCCTTAAAAAATCGTGGCTCAAAATGGCATTTTTGGGCTGAGATAAGCACTTTGGTGACATTTTCCTGTAACTTGTTCCCAGTACATTCTAAGTGGCTGCTGACTTTGTGAGGTCTCTAAAAGTGGGTTTTAGGAGCCCAACACAAAATACATGAGCCCTAATGCCTTCCTTCAGACAGAACTGACACCCACTTTCTTTAAAAAATCGTGGTTCAAAATAGCATTTTTGGGCTGAGATAAGCACTTTGGTGACATTTTCCTGTAACTTGTTCCCAGTACATTTTAAGTGGCTGCTGACTTTGTGAGGTCTGTAAAATTGGGTTTTAGGAGCCCAACACAAAATACATGAGCCCTAATGCCTTCTTTCAGACAAAACTGACTTCCACTTTCTTAAAAAAATCTTGGGTCAAAATAGCATTATTAGACTGAGATAAGCACTTTGGTGACATTTTCCTGTAACTTGTTCCCAGTACATTCTAAGTGGCTGCTGACTTTGTGAGGTCTCTAAAAGTGGGTTTTAGGAGCCCAACACAAAATACATGAGCCCTAATGCCTTCTTTCAGACAAAACTGACTTCCACTTTCTTAAAAAAATCTTGGGTCAAAATAGCATTATTAGACTGAGATAAGCACTTTGGTGACATTTTCCTGTAACTTGTTCCCAGTACATTCTAAGTGGCTGCTGACTTTGTGAGGTCTCTAAAAGTGGGTTTTAGGAGCCCAACACAAAATACATGAGCCCCAATGCCTTCCTTCATACAAAACTGACACCCACTTTCCTTAAAAAATCGTGGCTCAAAATGGCATTTTTGGGCTGAGATAAGCACTTTGGTGACATTTTCCTGTAACTTGTTCCCAGTACATTCTAAGTGGCTGCTGACTTTGTGAGGTCTCTAAAAGTGGGTTTTAGGAGCCCAACACAAAATACATGAGCCCTAATGCCTTCTTTCAGACAAAACTGACTTCCACTTTCTTAAAAAAATCTTGGGTCAAAATAGCATTATTAGACTGAGATAAGCACTTTGGTGACATTTTCCTGTAACTTGTTCCCAGTACATTCTAAGTGGCTGCTGACTTTGTGAGGTCTCTAAAAGTGGGTTTTAGGAGCCCAACACAAAATACATGAGCCCCAATGCCTTCCTTCATACAAAACTGACACCCACTTTCCTTAAAAAATCGTGGCTCAAAATGGCATTTTTGGGCTGAGATAAGCACTTTGGTGACATTTTCCTGTAACTTGTTCCCAGTACATTCTAAGTGGCTGCTGACTTTGTGAGGTCTCTAAAAGTGGGTTTTAGGAGCCCAACACAAAATACATGAGCCCTAATGCCTTCCTTCAGACAGAACTGACACCCACTTTCTTTAAAAAATCGTGGTTCAAAATAGCATTTTTGGGCTGAGATAAGCACTTTGGTGACATTTTCCTGTAACTTGTTCCCAGTACATTTTAAGTGGCTGCTGACTTTGTGAGGTCTGTAAAATTGGGTTTTAGGAGCCCAACACAAAATACATGAGCCCTAATGCCTTCTTTCAGACAAAACTGACTTCCACTTTCTTAAAAAAATCTTGGGTCAAAATAGCATTATTAGACTGAGATAAGCACTTTGGTGACATTTTCCTGTAACTTGTTCCCAGTACATTCTAAGTGGCTGCTGACTTTGTGAGGTCTCTAAAAGTGGGTTTTAGGAGCCCAACACAAAATACATGAGCCCTAATGCCTTCTTTCAGACAAAACTGACTTCCACTTAGACTGAGATAAGCACTTTGGTGACATTTTCCTGTAACTTGTTCCCAGTACATTCTAAGTGGCTGCTGACTTTGTGAGGTCTCTAAAAGTGGGTTTTAGGAGCCCAACACAAAATACATGAGCCCTAATGCCTTCTTTCAGACAAAACTGACTTCCACTTTCTTAAAAAAATCTTGGGTCAAAATAGCATTATTAGACTGAGATAAGCACTTTGGTGACATTTTCCTGTAACTTGTTCCCAGTACATTCTAAGTGGCTGCTGACTTTGTGAGGTCTCTAAAAGTGGGTTTTAGGAGCCCAACACAAAATACATGAGCCCCAATGCCTTCCTTCATACAAAACTGACACCCACTTTCCTTAAAAAATCGTGGCTCAAAATGGCATTTTTGGGCTGAGATAAGCACTTTGGTGACATTTTCCTGTAACTTGTTCCCAGTACATTCTAAGTGGCTGCTGACTTTGTGAGGTCTCTAAAAGTGGGTTTTAGGAGCCCAACACAAAATACATGAGCCCTAATGCCTTCCTTCAGACAGAACTGACACCCACTTTCTTTAAAAAATCGTGGTTCAAAATAGCATTTTTGGGCTGAGATAAGCACTTTGGTGACATTTTCCTGTAACTTGTTCCCAGTACATTTTAAGTGGCTGCTGACTTTGTGAGGTCTGTAAAATTGGGTTTTAGGAGCCCAACACAAAATACATGAGCCCTAATGCCTTCTTTCAGACAAAACTGACTTCCACTTTCTTAAAAAAATCTTGGGTCAAAATAGCATTATTAGACTGAGATAAGCACTTTGGTGACATTTTCCTGTAACTTGTTCCCAGTACATTCTAAGTGGCTGCTGACTTTGTGAGGTCTCTAAAAGTGGGTTTTAGGAGCCCAACACAAAATACATGAGCCCTAATGCCTTCTTTCAGACAAAACTGACTTCCACTTTCTTAAAAAAATCTTGGGTCAAAATAGCATTATTAGACTGAGATAAGCACTTTGGTGACATTTTCCTGTAACTTGTTCCCAGTACATTCTAAGTGGCTGCTGACTTTGTGAGGTCTCTAAAAGTGGGTTTTAGGAGCCCAACACAAAATACATGAGCCCCAATGCCTTCCTTCATACAAAACTGACACCCACTTTCCTTAAAAAATCGTGGCTCAAAATGGCATTTTTGGGCTGAGATAAGCACTTTGGTGACATTTTCCTGTAACTTGTTCCCAGTACATTCTAAGTGGCTGCTGACTTTGTGAGGTCTCTAAAAGTGGGTTTTAGGAGCCCAACACAAAATACATGAGCCCTAATGCCTTCTTTCAGACAAAACTGACTTCCACTTTCTTAAAAAAATCTTGGGTCAAAATAGCATTATTAGACTGAGATAAGCACTTTGGTGACATTTTCCTGTAACTTGTTCCCAGTACATTCTAAGTGGCTGCTGACTTTGTGAGGTCTCTAAAAGTGGGTTTTAGGAGCCCAACACAAAATACATGAGCCCCAATGCCTTCCTTCATACAAAACTGACACCCACTTTCCTTAAAAAATCGTGGCTCAAAATGGCATTTTTGGGCTGAGATAAGCACTTTGGTGACATTTTCCTGTAACTTGTTCCCAGTACATTCTAAGTGGCTGCTGACTTTGTGAGGTCTCTAAAAGTGGGTTTTAGGAGCCCAACACAAAATACATGAGCCCTAATGCCTTCTTTCAGACAAAACTGACTTCCACTTTCTTAAAAAAATCTTGGGTCAAAATAGCATTATTAGACTGAGATAAGCACTTTGGTGACATTTTCCTGTAACTTGTTCCCAGTACATTCTAAGTGGCTGCTGACTTTGTGAGGTCTCTAAAAGTGGGTTTTAGGAGCCCAACACAAAATACATGAGCCCCAATGCCTTCCTTCATACAAAACTGACACCCACTTTCCTTAAAAAATCGTGGCTCAAAATGGCATTTTTGGGCTGAGATAAGCACTTTGGTGACATTTTCCTGTAACTTGTTCCCAGTACATTCTAAGTGGCTGCTGACTTTGTGAGGTCTCTAAAAGTGGGTTTTAGGAGCCCAACACAAAATACATGAGCCCTAATGCCTTCTTTCAGACAAAACTGACTTCCACTTTCTTAAAAAAATCTTGGGTCAAAATAGCATTATTAGACTGAGATAAGCACTTTGGTGACATTTTCCTGTAACTTGTTCCCAGTACATTCTAAGTGGCTGCTGACTTTGTGAGGTCTCTGAAAGTGGGTTTTAGGAGCCCAACACAAAATACATGAGCCCCAATGCCTTCCTTCATACAAAACTGACACCCACTTTCCTTAAAAAATCGTGGCTCAAAATGGCATTTTTGGGCTGAGATAAGCACTTTGGTGACATTTTCCTGTAACTTGTTCCCAGTACATTCTAAGTGGCTGCTGACTTTGTGAGGTCTCTAAAAGTGGGTTTTAGGAGCCCAACACAAAATACATGAGCCCTAATGCCTTCTTTCAGACAAAACTGACTTCCACTTTCTTAAAAAAATCTTGGGTCAAAATAGCATTATTAGACTGAGATAAGCACTTTGGTGACATTTTCCTGTAACTTGTTCCCAGTACATTCTAAGTGGCTGCTGACTTTGTGAGGTCTCTAAAAGTGGGTTTTAGGAGCCCAACACAAAATACATGAGCCCCAATGCCTTCCTTCATACAAAACTGACACCCACTTTCCTTAAAAAATCGTGGCTCAAAATGGCATTTTTGGGCTGAGATAAGCACTTTGGTGACATTTTCCTGTAACTTGTTCCCAGTACATTCTAAGTGGCTGCTGACTTTGTGAGGTCTCTAAAAGTGGGTTTTAGGAGCCCAACACAAAATACATGAGCCCTAATGCCTTCTTTCAGACAAAACTGACTTCCACTTTCTTAAAAAAATCTTGGGTCAAAATAGCATTATTAGACTGAGATAAGCACTTTGGTGACATTTTCCTGTAACTTGTTCCCAGTACATTCTAAGTGGCTGCTGACTTTGTGAGGTCTCTAAAAGTGGGTTTTAGGAGCCCAACACAAAATACATGAGCCCCAATGCCTTCCTTCATACAAAACTGACACCCACTTTCCTTAAAAAATCGTGGCTCAAAATGGCATTTTTGGGCTGAGATAAGCACTTTGGTGACATTTTCCTGTAACTTGTTCCCAGTACATTCTAAGTGGCTGCTGACTTTGTGAGGTCTCTAAAAGTGGGTTTTAGGAGCCCAACACAAAATACATGAGCCCTAATGCCTTCTTTCAGACAAAACTGACTTCCACTTTCTTAAAAAAATCTTGGGTCAAAATAGCATTATTAGACTGAGATAAGCACTTTGGTGACATTTTCCTGTAACTTGTTCCCAGTACATTCTAAGTGGCTGCTGACTTTGTGAGGTCTCTAAAAGTGGGTTTTAGGAGCCCAACACAAAATACATGAGCCCCAATGCCTTCCTTCATACAAAACTGACACCCACTTTCCTTAAAAAATCGTGGCTCAAAATGGCATTTTTGGGCTGAGATAAGCACTTTGGTGACATTTTCCTGTAACTTGTTCCCAGTACATTCTAAGTGGCTGCTGACTTTGTGAGGTCTCTAAAAGTGGGTTTTAGGAGCCCAACACAAAATACATGAGCCCCAATGCCTTCCTTCATACAAAACTGACACCCACTTTCCTTAAAAAATCGTGGCTCAAAATGGCATTTTTGGGCTGAGATAAGCACTTTGGTGACATTTTCCTGTAACTTGTTCCCAGTACATTCTAAGTGGCTGCTGACTTTGTGAGGTCTCTAAAAGTGGGTTTTAGGAGCCCAACACAAAATACATGAGCCCCAATGCCTTCCTTCATACAAAACTGACACCCACTTTCCTTAAAAAATCGTGGCTCAAAATGGCATTTTTGGGCTGAGATAAGCACTTTGGTGACATTTTCCTGTAACTTGTTCCCAGTACATTCTAAGTGGCTGCTGACTTTGTGAGGTCTCTAAAAGTGGGTTTTAGGAGCCCAACACAAAATACATGAGCCCCAATGCCTTCCTTCATACAAAACTGACACCCACTTTCCTTAAAAAATCGTGGCTCAAAATGGCATTTTTGGGCTGAGATAAGCACTTTGGTGACATTTTCCTGTAACTTGTTCCCAGTACATTCTAAGTGGCTGCTGACTTTGTGAGGTCTCTAAAAGTGGGTTTTAGGAGCCCAACACAAAATACATGAGCCCTAATGCCTTCTTTCAGACAAAACTGACTTCCACTTTCTTAAAAAAATCTTGGGTCAAAATAGCATTATTAGACTGAGATAAGCACTTTGGTGACATTTTCCTGTAACTTGTTCCCAGTACATTCTAAGTGGCTGCTGACTTTGTGAGGTCTCTAAAAGTGGGTTTTAGGAGCCCAACACAAAATACATGAGCCCCAATGCCTTCCTTCATACAAAACTGACACCCACTTTCCTTAAAAAATCGTGGCTCAAAATGGCATTTTTGGGCTGAGATAAGCACTTTGGTGACATTTTCCTGTAACTTGTTCCCAGTACATTCTAAGTGGCTGCTGACTTTGTGAGGTCTCTAAAAGTGGGTTTTAGGAGCCCAACACAAAATACATGAGCCCTAATGCCTTCTTTCAGACAAAACTGACTTCCACTTTCTTAAAAAAATCTTGGGTCAAAATAGCATTATTAGACTGAGATAAGCACTTTGGTGACATTTTCCTGTAACTTGTTCCCAGTACATTCTAAGTGGCTGCTGACTTTGTGAGGTCTCTAAAAGTGGGTTTTAGGAGCCCAACACAAAATACATGAGCCCCAATGCCTTCCTTCATACAAAACTGACACCCACTTTCCTTAAAAAATCGTGGCTCAAAATGGCATTTTTGGGCTGAGATAAGCACTTTGGTGACATTTTCCTGTAACTTGTTCCCAGTACATTCTAAGTGGCTGCTGACTTTGTGAGGTCTCTAAAAGTGGGTTTTAGGAGCCCAACACAAAATACATGAGCCCTAATGCCTTCCTTCAGACAGAACTGACACCCACTTTCTTTAAAAAATCGTGGTTCAAAATAGCATTTTTGGGCTGAGATAAGCACTTTGGTGACATTTTCCTGTAACTTGTTCCCAGTACATTTTAAGTGGCTGCTGACTTTGTGAGGTCTGTAAAATTGGGTTTTAGGAGCCCAACACAAAATACATGAGCCCTAATGCCTTCTTTCAGACAAAACTGACTTCCACTTTCTTAAAAAAATCTTGGGTCAAAATAGCATTATTAGACTGAGATAAGCACTTTGGTGACATTTTCCTGTAACTTGTTCCCAGTACATTCTAAGTGGCTGCTGACTTTGTGAGGTCTCTAAAAGTGGGTTTTAGGAGCCCAACACAAAATACATGAGCCCCAATGCCTTCCTTCATACAAAACTGACACCCACTTTCCTTAAAAAATCGTGGCTCAAAATGGCATTTTTGGGCTGAGATAAGCACTTTGGTGACATTTTCCTGTAACTTGTTCCCAGTACATTCTAAGTGGCTGCTGACTTTGTGAGGTCTCTAAAAGTGGGTTTTAGGAGCCCAACACAAAATACATGAGCCCCAATGCCTTCCTTCATACAAAACTGACACCCACTTTCCTTAAAAAATCGTGGCTCAAAATGGCATTTTTGGGCTGAGATAAGCACTTTGGTGACATTTTCCTGTAACTTGTTCCCAGTACATTCTAAGTGGCTGCTGACTTTGTGAGGTCTCTAAAAGTGGGTTTTAGGAGCCCAACACAAAATACATGAGCCCTAATGCCTTCTTTCAGACAAAACTGACTTCCACTTTCTTAAAAAAATCTTGGGTCAAAATAGCATTATTAGACTGAGATAAGCACTTTGGTGACATTTTCCTGTAACTTGTTCCCAGTACATTCTAAGTGGCTGCTGACTTTGTGAGGTCTCTAAAAGTGGGTTTTAGGAGCCCAACACAAAATACATGAGCCCCAATGCCTTCCTTCATACAAAACTGACACCCACTTTCCTTAAAAAATCGTGGCTCAAAATGGCATTTTTGGGCTGAGATAAGCACTTTGGTGACATTTTCCTGTAACTTGTTCCCAGTACATTCTAAGTGGCTGCTGACTTTGTGAGGTCTCTAAAAGTGGGTTTTAGGAGCCCAACACAAAATACATGAGCCCTAATGCCTTCTTTCAGACAAAACTGACTTCCACTTTCTTAAAAAAATCTTGGGTCAAAATAGCATTATTAGACTGAGATAAGCACTTTGGTGACATTTTCCTGTAACTTGTTCCCAGTACATTCTAAGTGGCTGCTGACTTTGTGAGGTCTCCAAAAGTGGGTTTTAGGAGCCCAACACAAAATACATGAGCCCCAATGCCTTCCTTCATACAAAACTGACACCCACTTTCCTTAAAAAATCGTGGCTCAAAATGGCATTTTTGGGCTGAGATAAGCACTTTGGTGACATTTTCCTGTAACTTGTTCCCAGTACATTCTAAGTGGCTGCTGACTTTGTGAGGTCTCTAAAAGTGGGTTTTAGGAGCCCAACACAAAATACATGAGCCCTAATGCCTTCTTTCAGACAAAACTGACTTCCACTTTCTTAAAAAAATCTTGGGTCAAAATAGCATTATTAGACTGAGATAAGCACTTTGGTGACATTTTCCTGTAACTTGTTCCCAGTACATTCTAAGTGGCTGCTGACTTTGTGAGGTCTCTAAAAGTGGGTTTTAGGAGCCCAACACAAAATACATGAGCCCCAATGCCTTCCTTCATACAAAACTGACACCCACTTTCCTTAAAAAATCGTGGCTCAAAATGGCATTTTTGGGCTGAGATAAGCACTTTGGTGACATTTTCCTGTAACTTGTTCCCAGTACATTCTAAGTGGCTGCTGACTTTGTGAGGTCTCTAAAAGTGGGTTTTAGGAGCCCAACACAAAATACATGAGCCCTAATGCCTTCTTTCAGACAAAACTGACTTCCACTTTCTTAAAAAAATCTTGGGTCAAAATATTATTATTAGACTGAGATAAGCACTTTGGTGACATTTTCCTGTAACTTGTTCCCAGTACATTCTAAGTGGCTGCTGACTTTGTGAGGTCTCTAAAAGTGGGTTTTAGGAGCCCAACACAAAATACATGAGCCCCAATGCCTTCCTTCATACAAAACTGACACCCACTTTCCTTAAAAAATCGTGGCTCAAAATGGCATTTTTGGGCTGAGATAAGCACTTTGGTGACATTTTCCTGTAACTTGTTCCCAGTACATTCTAAGTGGCTGCTGACTTTGTGAGGTCTCTAAAAGTGGGTTTTAGGAGCCCAACACAAAATACATGAGCCCCAATGCCTTCCTTCATACAAAACTGACACCCACTTTCCTTAAAAAATCGTGGCTCAAAATGGCATTTTTGGGCTGAGATAAGCACTTTGGTGACATTTTCCTGTAACTTGTTCCCAGTACATTCTAAGTGGCTGCTGACTTTGTGAGGTCTCTAAAAGTGGGTTTTAGGAGCCCAACACAAAATACATGAGCCCCAATGCCTTCCTTCATACAAAACTGACACCCACTTTCCTTAAAAAATCGTGGCTCAAAATGGCATTTTTGGGCTGAGATAAGCACTTTGGTGACATTTTCCTGTAACTTGTTCCCAGTACATTCTAAGTGGCTGCTGACTTTGTGAGGTCTCTAAAAGTGGGTTTTAGGAGCCCAACACAAAATACATGAGCCCCAATGCCTTCCTTCATACAAAACTGACACCCACTTTCCTTAAAAAATCGTGGCTCAAAATGGCATTTTTGGGCTGAGATAAGCACTTTGGTGACATTTTCCTGTAACTTGTTCCCAGTACATTCTAAGTGGCTGCTGACTTTGTGAGGTCTCTAAAAGTGGGTTTTAGGAGCCCAACACAAAATACATGAGCCCCAATGCCTTCCTTCATACAAAACTGACACCCACTTTCCTTAAAAAATCGTGGCTCAAAATGGCATTTTTGGGCTGAGATAAGCACTTTGGTGACATTTTCCTGTAACTTGTTCCCAGTACATTCTAAGTGGCTGCTGACTTTGTGAGGTCTCTAAAAGTGGGTTTTAGGAGCCCAACACAAAATACATGAGCCCTAATGCCTTCTTTCAGACAAAACTGACTTCCACTTTCTTAAAAAAATCTTGGGTCAAAATAGCATTATTAGACTGAGATAAGCACTTTGGTGACATTTTCCTGTAACTTGTTCCCAGTACATTCTAAGTGGCTGCTGACTTTGTGAGGTCTCTAAAAGTGGGTTTTAGGAGCCCAACACAAAATACATGAGCCCCAATGCCTTCCTTCATACAAAACTGACACCCACTTTCCTTAAAAAATCGTGGCTCAAAATGGCATTTTTGGGCTGAGATAAGCACTTTGGTGACATTTTCCTGTAACTTGTTCCCAGTACATTCTAAGTGGCTGCTGACTTTGTGAGGTCTCTAAAAGTGGGTTTTAGGAGCCCAACACAAAATACATGAGCCCTAATGCCTTCTTTCAGACAAAACTGACTTCCACTTTCTTAAAAAAATCTTGGGTCAAAATAGCATTATTAGACTGAGATAAGCACTTTGGTGACATTTTCCTGTAACTTGTTCCCAGTACATTCTAAGTGGCTGCTGACTTTGTGAGGTCTCTAAAAGTGGGTTTTAGGAGCCCAACACAAAATACATGAGCCCCAATGCCTTCCTTCATACAAAACTGACACCCACTTTCCTTAAAAAATCGTGGCTCAAAATGGCATTTTTGGGCTGAGATAAGCACTTTGGTGACATTTTCCTGTAACTTGTTCCCAGTACATTCTAAGTGGCTGCTGACTTTGTGAGGTCTCTAAAAGTGGGTTTTAGGAGCCCAACACAAAATACATGAGCCCTAATGCCTTCTTTCAGACAAAACTGACTTCCACTTTCTTAAAAAAATCTTGGGTCAAAATAGCATTATTAGACTGAGATAAGCACTTTGGTGACATTTTCCTGTAACTTGTTCCCAGTACATTCTAAGTGGCTGCTGACTTTGTGAGGTCTCTAAAAGTGGGTTTTAGGAGCCCAACACAAAATACATGAGCCCCAATGCCTTCCTTCATACAAGACTGACACCCACTTTCCTTAAAAAATCGTGGCTCAAAATGGCATTTTTGGGCTGAGATAAGCACTTTGGTGACATTTTCCTGTAACTTGTTCCCAGTACATTCTAAGTGGCTGCTGACTTTGTGAGGTCTCTAAAAGTGGGTTTTAGGAGCCCAACACAAAATACATGAGCCCTAATGCCTTCTTTCAGACAAAACTGACTTCCACTTTCTTAAAAAAATCTTGGGTCAAAATAGCATTATTAGACTGAGATAAGCACTTTGGTGACATTTTCCTGTAACTTGTTCCCAGTACATTCTAAGTGGCTGCTGACTTTGTGAGGTCTCTAAAAGTGGGTTTTAGGAGCCCAACACAAAATACATGAGCCCCAATGCCTTCCTTCATACAAAACTGACACCCACTTTCCTTAAAAAATCGTGGCTCAAAATGGCATTTTTGGGCTGAGATAAGCACTTTGGTGACATTTTCCTGTAACTTGTTCCCAGTACATTCTAAGTGGCTGCTGACTTTGTGAGGTCTCTAAAAGTGGGTTTTAGGAGCCCAACACAAAATACATGAGCCCTAATGCCTTCTTTCAGACAAAACTGACTTCCACTTTCTTAAAAAAATCTTGGGTCAAAATAGCATTATTAGACTGAGATAAGCACTTTGGTGACATTTTCCTGTAACTTGTTCCCAGTACATTCTAAGTGGCTGCTGACTTTGTGAGGTCTCTAAAAGTGGGTTTTAGGAGCCCAACACAAAATACATGAGCCCCAATGCCTTCCTTCATACAAAACTGACACCCACTTTCCTTAAAAAATCGTGGCTCAAAATGGCATTTTTGGGCTGAGATAAGCACTTTGGTGACATTTTCCTGTAACTTGTTCCCAGTACATTCTAAGTGGCTGCTGACTTTGTGAGGTCTCTAAAAGTGGGTTTTAGGAGCCCAACACAAAATACATGAGCCCTAATGCCTTCTTTCAGACAAAACTGACTTCCACTTTCTTAAAAAAATCTTGGGTCAAAATAGCATTATTAGACTGAGATAAGCACTTTGGTGACATTTTCCTGTAACTTGTTCCCAGTACATTCTAAGTGGCTGCTGACTTTGTGAGGTCTCTAAAAGTGGGTTTTAGGAGCCCAACACAAAATACATGAGCCCCAATGCCTTCCTTCATACAAAACTGACACCCACTTTCCTTAAAAAATCGTGGCTCAAAATGGCATTTTTGGGCTGAGATAAGCACTTTGGTGACATTTTCCTGTAACTTGTTCCCAGTACATTCTAAGTGGCTGCTGACTTTGTGAGGTCTCTAAAAGTGGGTTTTAGGAGCCCAACACAAAATACATGAGCCCTAATGCCTTCTTTCAGACAAAACTGACTTCCACTTTCTTAAAAAAATCTTGGGTCAAAATAGCATTATTAGACTGAGATAAGCACTTTGGTGACATTTTCCTGTAACTTGTTCCCAGTACATTCTAAGTGGCTGCTGACTTTGTGAGGTCTCTAAAAGTGGGTTTTAGGAGCCCAACACAAAATACATGAGCCCCAATGCCTTCCTTCATACAAAACTGACACCCACTTTCCTTAAAAAATCGTGGCTCAAAATGGCATTTTTGGGCTGAGATAAGCACTTTGGTGACATTTTCCTGTAACTTGTTCCCAGTACATTCTAAGTGGCTGCTGACTTTGTGAGGTCTCTAAAAGTGGGTTTTAGGAGCCCAACACAAAATACATGAGCCCTAATGCCTTCTTTCAGACAAAACTGACTTCCACTTTCTTAAAAAAATCTTGGGTCAAAATAGCATTATTAGACTGAGATAAGCACTTTGGTGACATTTTCCTGTAACTTGTTCCCAGTACATTCTAAGTGGCTGCTGACTTTGTGAGGTCTCTAAAAGTGGGTTTTAGGAGCCCAACACAAAATACATGAGCCCCAATGCCTTCCTTCATACAAAACTGACACCCACTTTCCTTAAAAAATCGTGGCTCAAAATGGCATTTTTGGGCTGAGATAAGCACTTTGGTGACATTTTCCTGTAACTTGTTCCCAGTACATTCTAAGTGGCTGCTGACTTTGTGAGGTCTCTAAAAGTGGGTTTTAGGAGCCCAACACAAAATACATGAGCCCTAATGCCTTCTTTCAGACAAAACTGACTTCCACTTTCTTAAAAAAATCTTGGGTCAAAATAGCATTATTAGACTGAGATAAGCACTTTGGTGACATTTTCCTGTAACTTGTTCCCAGTACATTCTAAGTGGCTGCTGACTTTGTGAGGTCTCTAAAAGTGGGTTTTAGGAGCCCAACACAAAATACATGAGCCCCAATGCCTTCCTTCATACAAAACTGACACCCACTTTCCTTAAAAAATCGTGGCTCAAAATGGCATTTTTGGGCTGAGATAAGCACTTTGGTGACATTTTCCTGTAACTTGTTCCCAGTACATTCTAAGTGGCTGCTGACTTTGTGAGGTCTCTAAAAGTGGGTTTTAGGAGCCCAACACAAAATACATGAGCCCTAATGCCTTCTTTCAGACAAAACTGACTTCCACTTTCTTAAAAAAATCTTGGGTCAAAATAGCATTATTAGACTGAGATAAGCACTTTGGTGACATTTTCCTGTAACTTGTTCCCAGTACATTCTAAGTGGCTGCTGACTTTGTGAGGTCTCTAAAAGTGGGTTTTAGGAGCCCAACACAAAATACATGAGCCCCAATGCCTTCCTTCATACAAAACTGACACCCACTTTCCTTAAAAAATCGTGGCTCAAAATGGCATTTTTGGGCTGAGATAAGCACTTTGGTGACATTTTCCTGTAACTTGTTCCCAGTACATTCTAAGTGGCTGCTGACTTTGTGAGGTCTCTAAAAGTGGGTTTTAGGAGCCCAACACAAAATACATGAGCCCTAATGCCTTCTTTCAGACAAAACTGACTTCCACTTTCTTAAAAAAATCTTGGGTCAAAATAGCATTATTAGACTGAGATAAGCACTTTGGTGACATTTTCCTGTAACTTGTTCCCAGTACATTCTAAGTGGCTGCTGACTTTGTGAGGTCTCTAAAAGTGGGTTTTAGGAGCCCAACACAAAATACATGAGCCCCAATGCCTTCCTTCATACAAAACTGACACCCACTTTCCTTAAAAAATCGTGGCTCAAAATGGCATTTTTGGGCTGAGATAAGCACTTTGGTGACATTTTCCTGTAACTTGTTCCCAGTACATTCTAAGTGGCTGCTGACTTTGTGAGGTCTCTAAAAGTGGGTTTTAGGAGCCCAACACAAAATACATGAGCCCTAATGCCTTCTTTCAGACAAAACTGACTTCCACTTTCTTAAAAAAATCTTGGGTCAAAATAGCATTATTAGACTGAGATAAGCACTTTGGTGACATTTTCCTGTAACTTGTTCCCAGTACATTCTAAGTGGCTGCTGACTTTGTGAGGTCTCTAAAAGTGGGTTTTAGGAGCCCAACACAAAATACATGAGCCCCAATGCCTTCCTTCATACAAAACTGACACCCACTTTCCTTAAAAAATCGTGGCTCAAAATGGCATTTTTGGGCTGAGATAAGCACTTTGGTGACATTTTCCTGTAACTTGTTCCCAGTACATTCTAAGTGGCTGCTGACTTTGTGAGGTCTCTAAAAGTGGGTTTTAGGAGCCCAACACAAAATACATGAGCCCTAATGCCTTCTTTCAGACAAAACTGACTTCCACTTTCTTAAAAAAATCTTGGGTCAAAATAGCATTATTAGACTGAGATAAGCACTTTGGTGACATTTTCCTGTAACTTGTTCCCAGTACATTCTAAGTGGCTGCTGACTTTGTGAGGTCTCTAAAAGTGGGTTTTAGGAGCCCAACACAAAATACATGAGCCCCAATGCCTTCCTTCATACAAAACTGACACCCACTTTCCTTAAAAAATCGTGGCTCAAAATGGCATTTTTGGGCTGAGATAAGCACTTTGGTGACATTTTCCTGTAACTTGTTCCCAGTACATTCTAAGTGGCTGCTGACTTTGTGAGGTCTCTAAAAGTGGGTTTTAGGAGCCCAACACAAAATACATGAGCCCTAATGCCTTCTTTCAGACAAAACTGACTTCCACTTTCTTAAAAAAATCTTGGGTCAAAATAGCATTATTAGACTGAGATAAGCACTTTGGTGACATTTTCCTGTAACTTGTTCCCAGTACATTCTAAGTGGCTGCTGACTTTGTGAGGTCTCTAAAAGTGGGTTTTAGGAGCCCAACACAAAATACATGAGCCCCAATGCCTTCCTTCATACAAAACTGACACCCACTTTCCTTAAAAAATCGTGGCTCAAAATGGCATTTTTGGGCTGAGATAAGCACTTTGGTGACATTTTCCTGTAACTTGTTCCCAGTACATTCTAAGTGGCTGCTGACTTTGTGAGGTCTCTAAAAGTGGGTTTTAGGAGCCCAACACAAAATACATGAGCCCTAATGCCTTCTTTCAGACAAAACTGACTTCCACTTTCTTAAAAAAATCTTGGGTCAAAATAGCATTATTAGACTGAGATAAGCACTTTGGTGACATTTTCCTGTAACTTGTTCCCAGTACATTCTAAGTGGCTGCTGACTTTGTGAGGTCTCTAAAAGTGGGTTTTAGGAGCCCAACACAAAATACATGAGCCCCAATGCCTTCCTTCATACAAAACTGACACCCACTTTCCTTAAAAAATCGTGGCTCAAAATGGCATTTTTGGGCTGAGATAAGCACTTTGGTGACATTTTCCTGTAACTTGTTCCCAGTACATTCTAAGTGGCTGCTGACTTTGTGAGGTCTCTAAAAGTGGGTTTTAGGAGCCCAACACAAAATACATGAGCCCTAATGCCTTCTTTCAGACAAAACTGACTTCCACTTTCTTAAAAAAATCTTGGGTCAAAATAGCATTATTAGACTGAGATAAGCACTTTGGTGACATTTTCCTGTAACTTGTTCCCAGTACATTCTAAGTGGCTGCTGACTTTGTGAGGTCTCTAAAAGTGGGTTTTAGGAGCCCAACACAAAATACATGAGCCCCAATGCCTTCCTTCATACAAAACTGACACCCACTTTCCTTAAAAAATCGTGGCTCAAAATGGCATTTTTGGGCTGAGATAAGCACTTTGGTGACATTTTCCTGTAACTTGTTCCCAGTACATTCTAAGTGGCTGCTGACTTTGTGAGGTCTCTAAAAGTGGGTTTTAGGAGCCCAACACAAAATACATGAGCCCTAATGCCTTCTTTCAGACAAAACTGACTTCCACTTTCTTAAAAAAATCTTGGGTCAAAATAGCATTATTAGACTGAGATAAGCACTTTGGTGACATTTTCCTGTAACTTGTTCCCAGTACATTCTAAGTGGCTGCTGACTTTGTGAGGTCTCTAAAAGTGGGTTTTAGGAGCCCAACACAAAATACATGAGCCCCAATGCCTTCCTTCATACAAAACTGACACCCACTTTCCTTAAAAAATCGTGGCTCAAAATGGCATTTTTGGGCTGAGATAAGCACTTTGGTGACATTTTCCTGTAACTTGTTCCCAGTACATTCTAAGTGGCTGCTGACTTTGTGAGGTCTCTAAAAGTGGGTTTTAGGAGCCCAACACAAAATACATGAGCCCTAATGCCTTCTTTCAGACAAAACTGACTTCCACTTTCTTAAAAAAATCTTGGGTCAAAATAGCATTATTAGACTGAGATAAGCACTTTGGTGACATTTTCCTGTAACTTGTTCCCAGTACATTCTAAGTGGCTGCTGACTTTGTGAGGTCTCTAAAAGTGGGTTTTAGGAGCCCAACACAAAATACATGAGCCCCAATGCCTTCCTTCATACAAAACTGACACCCACTTTCCTTAAAAAATCGTGGCTCAAAATGGCATTTTTGGGCTGAGATAAGCACTTTGGTGACATTTTCCTGTAACTTGTTCCCAGTACATTCTAAGTGGCTGCTGACTTTGTGAGGTCTCTAAAAGTGGGTTTTAGGAGCCCAACACAAAATACATGAGCCCTAATGCCTTCTTTCAGACAAAACTGACTTCCACTTTCTTAAAAAAATCTTGGGTCAAAATAGCATTATTAGACTGAGATAAGCACTTTGGTGACATTTTCCTGTAACTTGTTCCCAGTACATTCTAAGTGGCTGCTGACTTTGTGAGGTCTCTAAAAGTGGGTTTTAGGAGCCCAACACAAAATACATGAGCCCCAATGCCTTCCTTCATACAAAACTGACACCCACTTTCCTTAAAAAATCGTGGCTCAAAATGGCATTTTTGGGCTGAGATAAGCACTTTGGTGACATTTTCCTGTAACTTGTTCCCAGTACATTCTAAGTGGCTGCTGACTTTGTGAGGTCTCTAAAAGTGGGTTTTAGGAGCCCAACACAAAATACATGAGCCCTAATGCCTTCTTTCAGACAAAACTGACTTCCACTTTCTTAAAAAAATCTTGGGTCAAAATAGCATTATTAGACTGAGATAAGCACTTTGGTGACATTTTCCTGTAACTTGTTCCCAGTACATTCTAAGTGGCTGCTGACTTTGTGAGGTCTCTAAAAGTGGGTTTTAGGAGCCCAACACAAAATACATGAGCCCCAATGCCTTCCTTCATACAAAACTGACACCCACTTTCCTTAAAAAATCGTGGCTCAAAATGGCATTTTTGGGCTGAGATAAGCACTTTGGTGACATTTTCCTGTAACTTGTTCCCAGTACATTCTAAGTGGCTGCTGACTTTGTGAGGTCTCTAAAAGTGGGTTTTAGGAGCCCAACACAAAATACATGAGCCCTAATGCCTTCTTTCAGACAAAACTGACTTCCACTTTCTTAAAAAAATCTTGGGTCAAAATAGCATTATTAGACTGAGATAAGCACTTTGGTGACATTTTCCTGTAACTTGTTCCCAGTACATTCTAAGTGGCTGCTGACTTTGTGAGGTCTCTAAAAGTGGGTTTTAGGAGCCCAACACAAAATACATGAGCCCCAATGCCTTCCTTCATACAAAACTGACACCCACTTTCCTTAAAAAATCGTGGCTCAAAATGGCATTTTTGGGCTGAGATAAGCACTTTGGTGACATTTTCCTGTAACTTGTTCCCAGTACATTCTAAGTGGCTGCTGACTTTGTGAGGTCTCTAAAAGTGGGTTTTAGGAGCCCAACACAAAATACATGAGCCCTAATGCCTTCTTTCAGACAAAACTGACTTCCACTTTCTTAAAAAAATCTTGGGTCAAAATAGCATTATTAGACTGAGATAAGCACTTTGGTGACATTTTCCTGTAACTTGTTCCCAGTACATTCTAAGTGGCTGCTGACTTTGTGAGGTCTCTAAAAGTGGGTTTTAGGAGCCCAACACAAAATACATGAGCCCCAATGCCTTCCTTCATACAAAACTGACACCCACTTTCCTTAAAAAATCGTGGCTCAAAATGGCATTTTTGGGCTGAGATAAGCACTTTGGTGACATTTTCCTGTAACTTGTTCCCAGTACATTCTAAGTGGCTGCTGACTTTGTGAGGTCTCTAAAAGTGGGTTTTAGGAGCCCAACACAAAATACATGAGCCCTAATGCCTTCTTTCAGACAAAACTGACTTCCACTTTCTTAAAAAAATCTTGGGTCAAAATAGCATTATTAGACTGAGATAAGCACTTTGGTGACATTTTCCTGTAACTTGTTCCCAGTACATTCTAAGTGGCTGCTGACTTTGTGAGGTCTCTAAAAGTGGGTTTTAGGAGCCCAACACAAAATACATGAGCCCCAATGCCTTCCTTCATACAAAACTGACACCCACTTTCCTTAAAAAATCGTGGCTCAAAATGGCATTTTTGGGCTGAGATAAGCACTTTGGTGACATTTTCCTGTAACTTGTTCCCAGTACATTCTAAGTGGCTGCTGACTTTGTGAGGTCTCTAAAAGTGGGTTTTAGGAGCCCAACACAAAATACATGAGCCCTAATGCCTTCTTTCAGACAAAACTGACTTCCACTTTCTTAAAAAAATCTTGGGTCAAAATAGCATTATTAGACTGAGATAAGCACTTTGGTGACATTTTCCTGTAACTTGTTCCCAGTACATTCTAAGTGGCTGCTGACTTTGTGAGGTCTCTAAAAGTGGGTTTTAGGAGCCCAACACAAAATACATGAGCCCCAATGCCTTCCTTCATACAAAACTGACACCCACTTTCCTTAAAAAATCGTGGCTCAAAATGGCATTTTTGGGCTGAGATAAGCACTTTGGTGACATTTTCCTGTAACTTGTTCCCAGTACATTCTAAGTGGCTGCTGACTTTGTGAGGTCTCTAAAAGTGGGTTTTAGGAGCCCAACACAAAATACATGAGCCCTAATGCCTTCTTTCAGACAAAACTGACTTCCACTTTCTTAAAAAAATCTTGGGTCAAAATAGCATTATTAGACTGAGATAAGCACTTTGGTGACATTTTCCTGTAACTTGTTCCCAGTACATTCTAAGTGGCTGCTGACTTTGTGAGGTCTCTAAAAGTGGGTTTTAGGAGCCCAACACAAAATACATGAGCCCCAATGCCTTCCTTCATACAAAACTGACACCCACTTTCCTTAAAAAATCGTGGCTCAAAATGGCATTTTTGGGCTGAGATAAGCACTTTGGTGACATTTTCCTGTAACTTGTTCCCAGTACATTCTAAGTGGCTGCTGACTTTGTGAGGTCTCTAAAAGTGGGTTTTAGGAGCCCAACACAAAATACATGAGCCCTGATGCCTTCTTTCAGACAAAACTGACTTCCACTTTCTTAAAAAAATCTTGGGTCAAAATAGCATTATTAGACTGAGATAAGCACTTTGGTGACATTTTCCTGTAACTTGTTCCCAGTACATTCTAAGTGGCTGCTGACTTTGTGAGGTCTCTAAAAGTGGGTTTTAGGAGCCCAACACAAAATACATGAGCCCCAATGCCTTCCTTCATACAAAACTGACACCCACTTTCCTTAAAAAATCGTGGCTCAAAATGGCATTTTTGGGCTGAGATAAGCACTTTGGTGACATTTTCCTGTAACTTGTTCCCAGTACATTCTAAGTGGCTGCTGACTTTGTGAGGTCTCTAAAAGTGGGTTTTAGGAGCCCAACACAAAATACATGAGCCCTAATGCCTTCTTTCAGACAAAACTGACTTCCACTTTCTTAAAAAAATCTTGGGTCAAAATAGCATTATTAGACTGAGATAAGCACTTTGGTGACATTTTCCTGTAACTTGTTCCCAGTACATTCTAAGTGGCTGCTGACTTTGTGAGGTCTCTAAAAGTGGGTTTTAGGAGCCCAACACAAAATACATGAGCCCCAATGCCTTCCTTCATACAAAACTGACACCCACTTTCCTTAAAAAATCGTGGCTCAAAATGGCATTTTTGGGCTGAGATAAGCACTTTGGTGACATTTTCCTGTAACTTGTTCCCAGTACATTCTAAGTGGCTGCTGACTTTGTGAGGTCTCTAAAAGTGGGTTTTAGGAGCCCAACACAAAATACATGAGCCCTGATGCCTTCTTTCAGACAAAACTGACTTCCACTTTCTTAAAAAAATCTTGGGTCAAAATAGCATTATTAGACTGAGATAAGCACTTTGGTGACATTTTCCTGTAACTTGTTCCCAGTACATTCTAAGTGGCTGCTGACTTTGTGAGGTCTCTAAAAGTGGGTTTTAGGAGCCCAACACAAAATACATGAGCCCCAATGCCTTCCTTCATACAAAACTGACACCCACTTTCCTTAAAAAATCGTGGCTCAAAATGGCATTTTTGGGCTGAGATAAGCACTTTGGTGACATTTTCCTGTAACTTGTTCCCAGTACATTCTAAGTGGCTGCTGACTTTGTGAGGTCTCTAAAAGTGGGTTTTAGGAGCCCAACACAAAATACATGAGCCCTAATGCCTTCTTTCAGACAAAACTGACTTCCACTTTCTTAAAAAAATCTTGGGTCAAAATAGCATTATTAGACTGAGATAAGCACTTTGGTGACATTTTCCTGTAACTTGTTCCCAGTACATTCTAAGTGGCTGCTGACTTTGTGAGGTCTCTAAAAGTGGGTTTTAGGAGCCCAACACAAAATACATGAGCCCCAATGCCTTCCTTCATACAAAACTGACACCCACTTTCCTTAAAAAATCGTGGCTCAAAATGGCATTTTTGGGCTGAGATAAGCACTTTGGTGACATTTTCCTGTAACTTGTTCCCAGTACATTCTAAGTGGCTGCTGACTTTGTGAGGTCTCTAAAAGTGGGTTTTAGGAGCCCAACACAAAATACATGAGCCCTAATGCCTTCTTTCAGACAAAACTGACTTCCACTTTCTTAAAAAAATCTTGGGTCAAAATAGCATTATTAGACTGAGATAAGCACTTTGGTGACATTTTCCTGTAACTTGTTCCCAGTACATTCTAAGTGGCTGCTGACTTTGTGAGGTCTCTAAAAGTGGGTTTTAGGAGCCCAACACAAAATACATGAGCCCCAATGCCTTCCTTCATACAAAACTGACACCCACTTTCCTTAAAAAATCGTGGCTCAAAATGGCATTTTTGGGCTGAGATAAGCACTTTGGTGACATTTTCCTGTAACTTGTTCCCAGTACATTCTAAGTGGCTGCTGACTTTGTGAGGTCTCTAAAAGTGGGTTTTAGGAGCCCAACACAAAATACATGAGCCCTAATGCCTTCTTTCAGACAAAACTGACTTCCACTTTCTTAAAAAAATCTTGGGTCAAAATAGCATTATTAGACTGAGATAAGCACTTTGGTGACATTTTCCTGTAACTTGTTCCCAGTACATTCTAAGTGGCTGCTGACTTTGTGAGGTCTCTAAAAGTGGGTTTTAGGAGCCCAACACAAAATACATGAGCCCCAATGCCTTCCTTCATACAAAACTGACACCCACTTTCCTTAAAAAATCGTGGCTCAAAATGGCATTTTTGGGCTGAGATAAGCACTTTGGTGACATTTTCCTGTAACTTGTTCCCAGTACATTCTAAGTGGCTGCTGACTTTGTGAGGTCTCTAAAAGTGGGTTTTAGGAGCCCAACACAAAATACATGAGCCCTAATGCCTTCTTTCAGACAAAACTGACTTCCACTTTCTTAAAAAAATCTTGGGTCAAAATAGCATTATTAGACTGAGATAAGCACTTTGGTGACATTTTCCTGTAACTTGTTCCCAGTACATTCTAAGTGGCTGCTGACTTTGTGAGGTCTCTAAAAGTGGGTTTTAGGAGCCCAACACAAAATACATGAGCCCCAATGCCTTCCTTCATACAAAACTGACACCCACTTTCCTTAAAAAATCGTGGCTCAAAATGGCATTTTTGGGCTGAGATAAGCACTTTGGTGACATTTTCCTGTAACTTGTTCCCAGTACATTCTAAGTGGCTGCTGACTTTGTGAGGTCTCTAAAAGTGGGTTTTAGGAGCCCAACACAAAATACATGAGCCCTAATGCCTTCTTTCAGACAAAACTGACTTCCACTTTCTTAAAAAAATCTTGGGTCAAAATAGCATTATTAGACTGAGATAAGCACTTTGGTGACATTTTCCTGTAACTTGTTCCCAGTACATTCTAAGTGGCTGCTGACTTTGTGAGGTCTCTAAAAGTGGGTTTTAGGAGCCCAACACAAAATACATGAGCCCCAATGCCTTCCTTCATACAAAACTGACACCCACTTTCCTTAAAAAATCGTGGCTCAAAATGGCATTTTTGGGCTGAGATAAGCACTTTGGTGACATTTTCCTGTAACTTGTTCCCAGTACATTCTAAGTGGCTGCTGACTTTGTGAGGTCTCTAAAAGTGGGTTTTAGGAGCCCAACACAAAATACATGAGCCCTGATGCCTTCTTTCAGACAAAACTGACTTCCACTTTCTTAAAAAAATCTTGGGTCAAAATAGCATTATTAGACTGAGATAAGCACTTTGGTGACATTTTCCTGTAACTTGTTCCCAGTACATTCTAAGTGGCTGCTGACTTTGTGAGGTCTCTAAAAGTGGGTTTTAGGAGCCCAACACAAAATACATGAGCCCCAATGCCTTCCTTCATACAAAACTGACACCCACTTTCCTTAAAAAATCGTGGCTCAAAATGGCATTTTTGGGCTGAGATAAGCACTTTGGTGACATTTTCCTGTAACTTGTTCCCAGTACATTCTAAGTGGCTGCTGACTTTGTGAGGTCTCTAAAAGTGGGTTTTAGGAGCCCAACACAAAATACATGAGCCCTAATGCCTTCTTTCAGACAAAACTGACTTCCACTTTCTTAAAAAAATCTTGGGTCAAAATAGCATTATTAGACTGAGATAAGCACTTTGGTGACATTTTCCTGTAACTTGTTCCCAGTACATTCTAAGTGGCTGCTGACTTTGTGAGGTCTCTAAAAGTGGGTTTTAGGAGCCCAACACAAAATACATGAGCCCCAATGCCTTCCTTCATACAAAACTGACACCCACTTTCCTTAAAAAATCGTGGCTCAAAATGGCATTTTTGGGCTGAGATAAGCACTTTGGTGACATTTTCCTGTAACTTGTTCCCAGTACATTCTAAGTGGCTGCTGACTTTGTGAGGTCTCTAAAAGTGGGTTTTAGGAGCCCAACACAAAATACATGAGCCCTGATGCCTTCTTTCAGACAAAACTGACTTCCACTTTCTTAAAAAAATCTTGGGTCAAAATAGCATTATTAGACTGAGATAAGCACTTTGGTGACATTTTCCTGTAACTTGTTCCCAGTACATTCTAAGTGGCTGCTGACTTTGTGAGGTCTCTAAAAGTGGGTTTTAGGAGCCCAACACAAAATACATGAGCCCCAATGCCTTCCTTCATACAAAACTGACACCCACTTTCCTTAAAAAATCGTGGCTCAAAATGGCATTTTTGGGCTGAGATAAGCACTTTGGTGACATTTTCCTGTAACTTGTTCCCAGTACATTCTAAGTGGCTGCTGACTTTGTGAGGTCTCTAAAAGTGGGTTTTAGGAGCCCAACACAAAATACATGAGCCCTAATGCCTTCTTTCAGACAAAACTGACTTCCACTTTCTTAAAAAAATCTTGGGTCAAAATAGCATTATTAGACTGAGATAAGCACTTTGGTGACATTTTCCTGTAACTTGTTCCCAGTACATTCTAAGTGGCTGCTGACTTTGTGAGGTCTCTAAAAGTGGGTTTTAGGAGCCCAACACAAAATACATGAGCCCCAATGCCTTCCTTCATACAAAACTGACACCCACTTTCCTTAAAAAATCGTGGCTCAAAATGGCATTTTTGGGCTGAGATAAGCACTTTGGTGACATTTTCCTGTAACTTGTTCCCAGTACATTCTAAGTGGCTGCTGACTTTGTGAGGTCTCTAAAAGTGGGTTTTAGGAGCCCAACACAAAATACATGAGCCCTAATGCCTTCTTTCAGACAAAACTGACTTCCACTTTCTTAAAAAAATCTTGGGTCAAAATAGCATTATTAGACTGAGATAAGCACTTTGGTGACATTTTCCTGTAACTTGTTCCCAGTACATTCTAAGTGGCTGCTGACTTTGTGAGGTCTCTAAAAGTGGGTTTTAGGAGCCCAACACAAAATACATGAGCCCCAATGCCTTCCTTCATACAAAACTGACACCCACTTTCCTTAAAAAATCGTGGCTCAAAATGGCATTTTTGGGCTGAGATAAGCACTTTGGTGACATTTTCCTGTAACTTGTTCCCAGTACATTCTAAGTGGCTGCTGACTTTGTGAGGTCTCTAAAAGTGGGTTTTAGGAGCCCAACACAAAATACATGAGCCCTAATGCCTTCTTTCAGACAAAACTGACTTCCACTTTCTTAAAAAAATCTTGGGTCAAAATAGCATTATTAGACTGAGATAAGCACTTTGGTGACATTTTCCTGTAACTTGTTCCCAGTACATTCTAAGTGGCTGCTGACTTTGTGAGGTCTCTAAAAGTGGGTTTTAGGAGCCCAACACAAAATACATGAGCCCCAATGCCTTCCTTCATACAAAACTGACACCCACTTTCCTTAAAAAATCGTGGCTCAAAATGGCATTTTTGGGCTGAGATAAGCACTTTGGTGACATTTTCCTGTAACTTGTTCCCAGTACATTCTAAGTGGCTGCTGACTTTGTGAGGTCTCTAAAAGTGGGTTTTAGGAGCCCAACACAAAATACATGAGCCCTGATGCCTTCTTTCAGACAAAACTGACTTCCACTTTCTTAAAAAAATCTTGGGTCAAAATAGCATTATTAGACTGAGATAAGCACTTTGGTGACATTTTCCTGTAACTTGTTCCCAGTACATTCTAAGTGGCTGCTGACTTTGTGAGGTCTCTAAAAGTGGGTTTTAGGAGCCCAACACAAAATACATGAGCCCTAATGCCTTCTTTCAGACAAAACTGACACCCACTTTCTTAAAAAAAATTTGGGTCAAAATAGCATTTTTAGACTGAGATAAGCACTTTGGTGACATTTTCCTGTAACTTGTTCCCAGTACATTCTAAGTGGCTGCTGACTTTGTGAGGTCTCTAAAAGTGGGTTTTAGGAGCCCAACACAAAATACATGAGCCCTAATGCCTTCCTTCAGACAAAACTGACACCCACTTTCCTTAAAAAATCGTGGCTCAAAATAGCACTTTTGGGCTGAGATAAGCACTTTGGTGACATTTTCCTGTAACTTGTTCCCAGTACATTCTAAGTGGCTGCTGACTTTGTGAGGTCTCTAAAAATGGGTTTTAGGAGCCCAACACAAAATACATAAGCCCTAATGCCTTCTTTCAGACAAAACTGACACCCACTTTCTTAAAAAAATCTTGGGTCAAAATAGCATTTTTAGACTGAGATAAGCACTTTGGTGACATTTTCCTGTAACTTGTTCCCAGTACATTCTAAGTGGCTGCTGACTTTGTGAGGTCTCTAAAAGTGGGTTTTAGGAGCCCAACACAAAATACATGAGCCCTAATTCCTTCCTTCAGACAAAACTGACACCCACTTTCCTTAAAAAATCGTGGCTCAAAATAGCACTTTTGGGCTGAGATAAGCACTTTGGTGACATTTTCCTGTAACTTGTTCCCAGTACATTCTAAGTGGCTGCTGACTTTGTGAGGTCTCTGAAAGTGGGTTTTAGGAGCCCAACACAAAATACATGAGCCCTAATGCCTTCTTTCAGACAAAACTGACACCCACTTTCTTAAAAAAAATTTGGGTCAAAATAGCATTTTTAGACTGAGATAAGCACTTTGGTGACATTTTCCTGTAACTTGTTCCCAGTACATTCTAAGTGGCTGCTGACTTTGTGAGGTCTCTAAAAGTGGGTTTTAGGAGCCCAACACAAAATACATGAGCCCTAATGCCTTCCTTCAGACAAAACTGACACCCACTTTCCTTAAAACATCGTGGCTCAAAATAGCACTTTTGGGCTGAGATAAGCACTTTGGTGACATTTTCCTGTAACTTGTTCCCAGTACATTCTAAGTGGCTGCTGACTTTGTGAGGTCTCTAAAAGTGGGTTTTAGGAGCCCAACACAAAATACATAAGCCCTAATGCCTTCTTTCAGACAAATCTGACACCCACTTTCTTAAAAAAATCTTGGGTCAAAATAGCATTTTTAGACTGAGATAAGCACTTTGGTGACATTTTCCTGTAACTTGTTCCCAGTACATTCTAAGTGGCTGCTGACTTTGTGAGGTCTCTAAAAGTGGGTTTTAGGAGCCCAACACAAAATACATGAGCCCTAATGCCTTCCTTCAGACAAAACTGACACCCACTTTCCTTAAAAAATCGTGGCTCAAAATAGCACTTTTGGGCTGAGATAAGCACTTTGGTGACATTTTCCTGTAACTTGTTCCCAGTACATTCTAAGTGGCTGCTGACTTTGTGAGGTCTCTGAAAGTGGGTTTTAGGAGCCCAACACAAAATACAAGAGCCCTAATGCCTTCTTTCAGACAAAACTGACACCCACTTTCCTTAAAAAATCGTGGCTCAAAATAGCACTTTTGGGCTGAGATAAGCACTTTGGTGACATTTTCCTGTAACTTGTTCCCAGTACATTCTAAGTGGCTGCTGACTTTGTGAGGTCTCTAAAAGTGGGTTTTAGGAGCCCAACACAAAATACATAAGCCCTAATGCCTTCTTTCAGACAAAACTGACACCCACTTTCTTAAAAAAATCTTGGGTCAAAATAGCATTTTTAGACTGAGATAAGCACTTTGGTGACATTTTCCTGTAACTTGTTCCCAGTACATTCTAAGTGGCTGTTGACTTTGTGAGGTCTCTAAAA
This sequence comes from Gymnoscopelus braueri, assembly GCF_963280865.1. Taxonomy (NCBI): domain Eukaryota; kingdom Metazoa; phylum Chordata; class Actinopteri; order Myctophiformes; family Myctophidae; genus Gymnoscopelus; species Gymnoscopelus braueri. The sequence continues at coordinate 73,756 of NW_027660404.1, read as the reverse complement.
GTGGGTTTTAGGAGCCCAACACAAAATACATGAGCCCTAATGCCTTCCTTCAGACAAAACTTACACCCACTTTCTTTAAAAAATCGTGGCTCAAAATAGCATTTTTGGGCTGAGATAAGCACTTTGGTGACATTTTCCCCTACAGGCTGGTACTATAATATGTGACTCTCTACCTCCCCCTACAGGCTGGTATTATAATAGGTTACTCTCTACCTCCCCTACAGGCTGGTATTATAATATGTGACTCTCTACCTCCCCCTACAGGCTGGTACTATAATATGTTACTCTCTACCTCCCCCTACAGGCTGGTATTATAATATGTTACTCTCTACCTCCCCCTACAGGCTGGTATTATAATATGTTACTCTCTACCTCCCCCTACAGGCTGGTATTATAATATGTTACTCTCTACCTCCCTCTACAGGCTGGTATTATAATATGTTACTCTCTACCTCCCCCTACAGACTGGTATTATACTATGTTACTCTCTACCTCCCCCTACAGGCTGGTAATATAATATGTTACTCTCTACCTCCCCCTACAGGCTGGTATTATAATATGTTATAAGAAGCGGGGGGCGTGGCCTGTCGGCTTGGGGGCGTGGTTTAAAGCAGTGGGACTCAAAAATAGCAGATCTACAAGCTCGTAGATCATAGCTCTACGAGCTTGTAGATCTGATATCGGCTGGGGGTGGGCGTGGCCTATCACCCCGGGGGGTGGGGTCTGAAGCTGTGGGCAGGGCCTGTCGGCTTGGAGGCGTGGTTTGAAGCTGGGGGCGTGGCTTATCGGCTTGGGGGCGTGGTTTACAGCAGTGGGACTCAAAAATAGCGGATCTACAAGCTCGTAGATCATAGCTCTACGAGCTTGTAGATCTGATATCGGCTGGGGGTGGGCGTGGCCTATCACCCCGGGGGGTGGGGTCTGAAGCTTTGGGCGGGGCCTATTAGCTTGGGGGCGTGGTTTCAAGCCGGGGGCGTGGCCTTTCCCCTTGGATTGGGGTCTTAAGCCGTGTGCTTGTCCTCTATCGGCGAGGGGTGTGTGGTTTGAAGCTGGGGGCGTGGCCTATCGCCATGGGGGCATTGTTTGGAGCGGGGGGCGTGGCCTGTCGGCTTGGGGGCGTGGTTTACAGCAGTGGGACTCAAAAATAGCAGATCTACAAGCTCGTAGATCATAGCTCTACGAGCTTCTAGATCTGATATCGGCTGGGGGTGGGCGTGGCCTATCACCCCGGGGGGTGGGGTCTGAAGCTGTGGGCGGGGCCTATTGGCTTGGGGGCGAAAAAATAGCAGATCTACAAGCTCGTAGAGCATAGCTCTACGAGCTTGTAGATCTGCTATTTTTGAGTCCCACTGCTGTATACCACGCCCCCAAGCCAACAAGCCACGCCCCCAGCTCCAAACCACATCCCCATGGCGATAGGCCACGCCCCCAGCTTCAAACCACACACCCCTCGCCGATAGAGGACAAGCACACGGCTTAAAGATGGAGTGCCATGATATTTTTCAACCCTAAAACCTGATCATAAGGTATTATTATTATGTAAGGATTTTTTTCAACAAAAAAAAAGTGTACAGTAAGTGTTAAAATGTTGTTTTTATGTAGACACACCCACCAGTGCATTAAGTATACCTGGTTCTCACCTTAGCACCTCCTCCACCACCTTAGCACCACCCACCTGTCCTAGTCCCTCCTCCTCCTCATGCCCACACCTGTTGTGTTATGATAATGAGGGGGAGGGTGTGGGCTTTGTGATGTCACTAAAGCGCTGTTTCTCTATTGGCACATTTGACCCTCAAGGTTTCAGCCTCCAGGAAAAAACTCCAAATAGTCAGAGAAGACATAAAACACCATAAAAACACCACCGGGGGGCTTAATGAAGTTCTATCAACCTCATAGACACATGAAAAACAGAAAAAGTGCAAAAACATGGCACCACCTCTTTAAGACCCCAATCCAAGGGGAAAGGCCACGCCCCCGGCTTGAAACCACGCCCCCAAGCCAATAGGCCCCGCCCACAGCTTCAGACCCCACACCCCGGGGTGATAGGCCACGCCCACCCCCAGCCGATATCAGATCTACAAGCTCGTAGAGCTATGATCTACGAGCTTGTAGATCCGCTATTTTTGAGTCCCACTGCTGTAAACCACGCCCCCAAGCCGATAAGCCACGCCCCCAGCTTCAAACCACGCCTCCAAGCCGACAGGCCCCGCCCACAGCTTCAGACCCCACCCCCCGGGGTGATAGGCCACGCCTAACCCCAGCCGATATCAGATCTACAAGCTCGTAGAGCTATGCTCTACGAGCTTGTAGATCTGCTATTTTTGAGTCCCACTGCTGTATACCACGCCCCCAAGCCAACAGGCCACGCCCCCAGCTCCAAACCACGCCCCCATGGCGATATGCCACGCCCCCAGCTTCAAACCACACCCCCTCGCCGATAGAGGACAAGCACACGGCTTAAGACCCCAATCCAAGGGGAAATGCCACGTCCCCAAGCCGACAGGCCCCGCCCCCCGCTCCAAACCACGCCCCCATGGCGATAGGCCACGCCCCCAGCTTCAGCCCCCTCGCCGATAGAGGAAAAGCACACAGCTTAAAACCCCAATCCAAGGGGAAAGGCCACGCCCCCGGCTTGAAACCACGCCCCCAAGCCAATAAGCCCCGCCCACAGCTTCAGACCCCACCCCCCAGGGCGATAGGCCACGCCCAACCCCAGCCGATATCAGATCTACAAGCTCGTAGAGCTATGCTCTACGAGCTTGTAGATCTGCTATTTTTGAGTCCCACTGCTGTAAACCACGCCCCCAAGCCGACAGGCCACGCCCCCCACTCCAAACCATGCCCCCATGGCGATAGGCCACGCCCCCAGCTTCAAACCACACACCCCTCGCCGATAGAGGACAAGCACACGGCTTAAGACCCCAATCCAACGGGAAAGGCCACGCCCCCAAGCCAATAGGCCCCGCCCAGAGCTTCAGACCCCACCCCCCGGGGTGATAGGCCACGCCCACCCCCAGCCGATATCAGATCTACAAGCTCGTAGAGCTATGATCTACGAGCTTGTAGATCCGCTATTTTTGAGTCCCACTGCTGTAAACCACGCCCCCAAGCCGATAAGCCACGCCCCCAGCTTCAAACCACGCCTCCAAGCCGACAGGCCCCGCCCACAGCTTCAGACCCCACCCCCCGGGGTGATAGGCCACGCCCAACCCCAGCCGATATCAGATCTACAAGCTCGTAGAGCTATGATCTACGAGCTTGTAGATCTGCTATTTTTGAGTCCCACTGCTGTAAACCACGCCCCCAAGCCGACAGGCCACGCCCCCCGCTCCAAACCACGCCCCGATGGCGATAGGCCACGCCCCCAGCTTCAAACCACAGCCCCTCGCCCCAAGCCGACAGGCCACGCCCCCAGCTCCAAACCACGCCCCCATGTCGATAGGCCACGCCCCTAGCCTTAAACCACACCCCCTTGGCGATAGGCCACGCCCATAGCTCCAAACCACACCCCCTTGGTGATAGGCCAAGCCCACAGCTCCAAACCACTTCCCCCTCACCAATAGGCCACACCCCCGGCTCGAAACCACACCCCCAAGGTGATAGGCCACGCCCACATAGTGGCTGGGGGAGGGGCCGGGGTTAATTGTTCGACCGATTGGTAGAGAGTAACATATTATTATACCAGCCTGTAGGGGGAGGTAGAGAGTAACATATTATAATACCAGCCTGTAGGGGGAGGTAGAGAGTAACATAGTATAATACCAGTCTGTAGGGGGAGGTAGAGAGTAACATATTATAATACCAGCCTGTAGAGGGAGGTAGAGAGTAACATATTATAATACCAGCCTGTAGGGGGAGGTAGAGAGTAACATATTATAATACCAGCCTGTAGTGGGAGGTAGAGAGTAACATATTATAATACCAGCCTGTAGGGGGAGGTAGAGAGTCACATATTATAATACCAGCCTGTAGAGGGAGGTAGAGAGTAACATATTATAATACCAGCCTGTAGGGGGAGGTAGAGAGTCACATATTATAATACCAGCCTGTAGGGGGAGGTAGAGAGTAACATATTATTATACCAGCCTGTAGTGGGAGGTAGAGAGTAACATATTATAATACCAGCCTGTAGGGGGAGGTAGAGAGTAACATAGTATAATACCAGTCTGTAGGGGGAGGTAGAGAGTAACATAGTATAATACCAGTCTGTAGGGGGAGGTAGAGAGTAACATATTATAATACCAGCCTGTAGAGGGAGGTAGAGAGTAACATATTATAATACCAGCCTGTAGGGGGAGGTAGAGAGTAACATATTATAATACCAGCCTGTAGGGGGAGGTAGAGAGTAACATATTATAATACCAGCCTGTAGGGGGAGGTAAAGAGTAATATATTATAATACCAGCCTGTAGGGGGAGGTAGAGAGTCACATATTATAATACCAGCCTGTAGGGGGAGGTAGAGAGTAACATATTATTATACCAGCCTGTAGGGGGAGGTAGAGAGTAACATATTATATTACCAGCCTGTAGGGGGAGGTAGAGAGTAACATAGTATAATACCAGTCTGTAGGGGGAGGTAGAGAGTAACATATTATAATACCAGCCTGTAGGGGGAGGTAGAGAGTAACATATTATAATACCAGCCTGTAGGGGGAGGTAGAGAGTAACATATTATAATACCAGCCTGTAGGGGGAGGTAGAGAGTAACATATTATAGTACCAGCCTGTAGGGGGAGGTAGAGAGTCACATATTATAGTACCAGCCTGTAGGGGAAAATGTCACCAAAGTGCTTATCTCAGCCCAAAAATGCTATTTTGAGCCACGATTTTTTAAAGAAAGTGGGTGTCAGTTTTGTCTGAAGGAAGGCATTAGGGCTCATGTATTTTGTGTTGGGCTCCTAAAACCCACTTTTAGAGACCTCACAAAGTCAGCAGCCACTTAGAATGTACTGGGAACAAGTTACAGGAAAATGTCACCAAAGTGCTTATCTCAGTCTAAAAATGCTATTTTGACCCAAGATTTTTTTAAGAAAGTGGGTGTCAGTTTTGTCTGAAAGAAGGCATTAGGGCTCATGTATTTTGTGTTGGGCTCCTAAAACCCACTTTTACAGACCTCACAAAGTCAGCAGCCACTTAAAATGTACTGGGAACAAGTTACAGGAAAATGTCACCAAAGTGCTTATCTCAGCCCAAAAATGCCATTTTGAGCCACGATTTTTTAAAGAAAGTGGGTGTCAGTTTTGTCTGAAGGAAGGCATCAGGGCTCATGTATTTTGTGTTGGGCTCCTAAAACCCACTTTTAGAGACCTCACAAAGTCAGCAGCCACTTAGAATGTACTGGGAACAAGTTACAGGAAAATGTCACCAAAGTGCTTATCTCAGTCTAAAAATGCTATTTTGACCTATTTTTACATTCTAAGTGGCTGCTGACTTTGTGAGGTCTCTAAAAGTGGGTTTTAGGAGCCCAACACAAAATACATGAGCCCTAATGCCTTCTTTCAGACAAAACTGACTTCCACTTTCTTAAAAAAATCTTGGGTCAAAATAGCATTATTAGACTGAGATAAGCACTTTGGTGACATTATCCTGTAACTTGTTCCCAGTACATTCTAAGTGGCTGCTGACTTTGTGAGGTCTCTAAAAGTGGGTTTTAGGAGCCCAACACAAAATACATGAGCCCCAATGCCTTCCTTCATACAAAACTGACACCCACTTTCCTTAAAAAATCGTGGCTCAAAATGGCATTTTTGGGCTGAGATAAGCACTTTGGTGACATTTTCCTGTAACTTGTTCCCAGTACATTCTAAGTGGCTGCTGACTTTGTGAGGTCTCTAAAAGTGGGTTTTAGGAGCCCAACACAAAATACATGAGCCCTAATGCCTTCTTTCAGACAAAACTGACTTCCACTTTCTTAAAAAAATCTTGGGTCAAAATAGCATTATTAGACTGAGATAAGCACTTTGGTGACATTTTCCTGTAACTTGTTCCCAGTACATTCTAAGTGGCTGCTGACTTTGTGAGGTCTCTAAAAGTGGGTTTTAGGAGCCCAACACAAAATACATGAGCCCTAATGCCTTCCTTCAGACAAAACTGACACCCACTTTCCTTAAAACATCGTGGCTCAAAATAGCACTTTTGGGCTGAGATAAGCACTTTGGTGACATTTTCCTGTAACTTGTTCCCAGTACATTCTAAGTGGCTGCTGACTTTGTGAGGTCTCTAAAAGTGGGTTTTAGGAGCCCAACACAAAATACATAAGCCCTAATGCCTTCTTTCAGACAAAACTGACACCCACTTTCTTAAAAAAATCTTGGGTCAAAATAGCATTTTTAGACTGAGATAAGCACTTTGGTGACATTTTCCTGTAACTTGTTCCCAGTACATTCTAAGTGGCTGCTGACTTTGTGAGGTCTCTAAAAGTGGGTTTTAGGAGCCCAACACAAAATACATGAGCCCTAATGCCTTCCTTCAGACAAAACTGACACCCACTTTCCTTAAAAAATCGTGGCTCAAAATAGCACTTTTGGGCTGAGATAAGCACTTTGGTGACATTTTCCTGTAACTTGTTCCCAGTACATTCTAAGTGGCTGCTGACTTTGTGAGGTCTCTGAAAGTGGGTTTTAGGAGCCCAACACAAAATACAAGAGCCCTAATGCCTTCTTTCAGACAAAACTGACACCCACTTTCCTTAAAAAATCGTGGCTCAAAATAGCACTTTTGGGCTGAGATAAGCACTTTGGTGACATTTTCCTGTAACTTGTTCCCAGTACATTCTAAGTGGCTGCTGACTTTGTGAGGTCTCTAAAAGTGGGTTTTAGGAGCCCAACACAAAATACATAAGCCCTAATGCCTTCTTTCAGACAAAACTGACACCCACTTTCTTAAAAAAATCTTGGGTCAAAATAGCATTTTTAGACTGAGATAAGCACTTTGGTGACATTTTCCTGTAACTTGTTCCCAGTACATTCTAAGTGGCTGTTGACTTTGTGAGGTCTCTAAAAGTGGGTTTTAGGAGCCCAACACAAAATACATGAGCCCTAATGCCTTCCTTCAGACAAAACTTACACCCACTTTCTTTAAAAAATCGTGGCTCAAAATAGCATTTTTGGGCTGAGATAAGCACTTTGGTGACATTTTCCCCTACAGGCTGGTACTATAATATGTGACTCTCTACCTCCCCCTACAGGCTGGTATTATAATAGGTTACTCTCTACCTCCCCTACAGGCTGGTATTATAATATGTGACTCTCTACCTCCCCCTACAGGCTGGTACTATAATATGTTACTCTCTACCTCCCCCTACAGGCTGGTATTATAATATGTTACTCTCTACCTCCCCCTACAGGCTGGTATTATAATATGTTACTCTCTACCTCCCCCTACAGGCTGGTATTATAATATGTTACTCTCTACCTCCCTCTACAGGCTGGTATTATAATATGTTACTCTCTACCTCCCCCTACAGACTGGTATTATACTATGTTACTCTCTACCTCCCCCTACAGGCTGGTAATATAATATGTTACTCTCTACCTCCCCCTACAGGCTGGTATTATAATATGTTATAAGAAGCGGGGGGCGTGGCCTGTCGGCTTGGGGGCGTGGTTTAAAGCAGTGGGACTCAAAAATAGCAGATCTACAAGCTCGTAGATCATAGCTCTACGAGCTTGTAGATCTGATATCGGCTGGGGGTGGGCGTGGCCTATCACCCCGGGGGGTGGGGTCTGAAGCTGTGGGCAGGGCCTGTCGGCTTGGAGGCGTGGTTTGAAGCTGGGGGCGTGGCTTATCGGCTTGGGGGCGTGGTTTACAGCAGTGGGACTCAAAAATAGCGGATCTACAAGCTCGTAGATCATAGCTCTACGAGCTTGTAGATCTGATATCGGCTGGGGGTGGGCGTGGCCTATCACCCCGGGGGGTGGGGTCTGAAGCTGTGGGCGGGGCCTATTAGCTTGGGGGCGTGGTTTCAAGCCGGGGGCGTGGCCTTTCCCCTTGGATTGGGGTCTTAAGCCGTGTGCTTGTCCTCTATCGGCGAGGGGTGTGTGGTTTGAAGCTGGGGGCGTGGCCTATCGCCATGGGGGCATTGTTTGGAGCGGGGGGCGTGGCCTGTCGGCTTGGGGGCGTGGTTTACAGCAGTGGGACTCAAAAATAGCAGATCTACAAGCTCGTAGATCATAGCTCTACGAGCTTCTAGATCTGATATCGGCTGGGGGTGGGCGTGGCCTATCACCCCGGGGGGTGGGGTCTGAAGCTGTGGGCGGGGCCTATTGGCTTGGGGGCGAAAAAATAGCAGATCTACAAGCTCGTAGAGCATAGCTCTACGAGCTTGTAGATCTGCTATTTTTGAGTCCCACTGCTGTATACCACGCCCCCAAGCCAACAAGCCACGCCCCCAGCTCCAAACCACATCCCCATGGCGATAGGCCACGCCCCCAGCTTCAAACCACACACCCCTCGCCGATAGAGGACAAGCACACGGCTTAAAGATGGAGTGCCATGATATTTTTCAACCCTAAAACCTGATCATAAGGTATTATTATTATGTAAGGATTTTTTTCAACAAAAAAAAAGTGTACAGTAAGTGTTAAAATGTTGTTTTTATGTAGACACACCCACCAGTGCATTAAGTATACCTGGTTCTCACCTTAGCACCTCCTCCACCACCTTAGCACCACCCACCTGTCCTAGTCCCTCCTCCTCCTCATGCCCACACCTGTTGTGTTATGATAATGAGGGGGAGGGTGTGGGCTTTGTGATGTCACTAAAGCGCTGTTTCTCTATTGGCACATTTGACCCTCAAGGTTTCAGCCTCCAGGAAAAAACTCCAAATAGTCAGAGAAGACATAAAACACCATAAAAACACCACCGGGGGGCTTAATGAAGTTCTATCAACCTCATAGACACATGAAAAACAGAAAAAGTGCAAAAACATGGCACCACCTCTTTAAGACCCCAATCCAAGGGGAAAGGCCACGCCCCCGGCTTGAAACCACGCCCCCAAGCCAATAGGCCCCGCCCACAGCTTCAGACCCCACACCCCGGGGTGATAGGCCACGCCCACCCCCAGCCGATATCAGATCTACAAGCTCGTAGAGCTATGATCTACGAGCTTGTAGATCCGCTATTTTTGAGTCCCACTGCTGTAAACCACGCCCCCAAGCCGATAAGCCACGCCCCCAGCTTCAAACCACGCCTCCAAGCCGACAGGCCCCGCCCACAGCTTCAGACCCCACCCCCCGGGGTGATAGGCCACGCCTAACCCCAGCCGATATCAGATCTACAAGCTCGTAGAGCTATGCTCTACGAGCTTGTAGATCTGCTATTTTTGAGTCCCACTGCTGTATACCACGCCCCCAAGCCAACAGGCCACGCCCCCAGCTCCAAACCACGCCCCCATGGCGATATGCCACGCCCCCAGCTTCAAACCACACCCCCTCGCCGATAGAGGACAAGCACACGGCTTAAGACCCCAATCCAAGGGGAAATGCCACGCCCCCAAGCCGACAGGCCCCGCCCCCCGCTCCAAACCACGCCCCCATGGCGATAGGCCACGCCCCCAGCTTCAGCCCCCTCGCCGATAGAGGAAAAGCACACAGCTTAAAACCCCAATCCAAGGGGAAAGGCCACGCCCCCGGCTTGAAACCACGCCCCCAAGCCAATAAGCCCCGCCCACAGCTTCAGACCCCACCCCCCAGGGCGATAGGCCACGCCCAACCCCAGCCGATATCAGATCTACAAGCTCGTAGAGCTATGCTCTACGAGCTTGTAGATCTGCTATTTTTGAGTCCCACTGCTGTAAACCACGCCCCCAAGCCGACAGGCCACGCCCCCCACTCCAAACCATGCCCCCATGGCGATAGGCCACGCCCCCAGCTTCAAACCACACACCCCTCGCCGATAGAGGACAAGCACACGGCTTAAGACCCCAATCCAACGGGAAAGGCCACGCCCCCAAGCCAATAGGCCCCGCCCAGAGCTTCAGACCCCACCCCCCGGGGTGATAGGCCACGCCCACCCCCAGCCGATATCAGATCTACAAGCTCGTAGAGCTATGATCTACGAGCTTGTAGATCCGCTATTTTTGAGTCCCACTGCTGTAAACCACGCCCCCAAGCCGATAAGCCACGCCCCCAGCTTCAAACCACGCCTCCAAGCCGACAGGCCCCGCCCACAGCTTCAGACCCCACCCCCCGGGGTGATAGGCCACGCCCAACCCCAGCCGATATCAGATCTACAAGCTCGTAGAGCTATGATCTACGAGCTTGTAGATCTGCTATTTTTGAGTCCCACTGCTGTAAACCACGCCCCCAAGCCGACAGGCCACGCCCCCCGCTCCAAACCACGCCCCGATGGCGATAGGCCACGCCCCCAGCTTCAAACCACAGCCCCTCGCCCCAAGCCGACAGGCCACGCCCCCAGCTCCAAACCACGCCCCCATGTCGATAGGCCACGCCCCTAGCCTTAAACCACACCCCCTTGGCGATAGGCCACGCCCATAGCTCCAAACCACACCCCCTTGGTGATAGGCCAAGCCCACAGCTCCAAACCACTTCCCCCTCACCAATAGGCCACACCCCCGGCTCGAAACCACACCCCCAAGGTGATAGGCCACGCCCACATAGTGGCTGGGGGAGGGGCCGGGGTTAATTGTTCGACCGATTGGTAGAGAGTAACATATTATTATACCAGCCTGTAGGGGGAGGTAGAGAGTAACATATTATAATACCAGCCTGTAGGGGGAGGTAGAGAGTAACATAGTATAATACCAGTCTGTAGGGGGAGGTAGAGAGTAACATATTATAATACCAGCCTGTAGAGGGAGGTAGAGAGTAACATATTATAATACCAGCCTGTAGGGGGAGGTAGAGAGTAACATATTATAATACCAGCCTGTAGTGGGAGGTAGAGAGTAACATATTATAATACCAGCCTGTAGGGGGAGGTAGAGAGTCACATATTATAATACCAGCCTGTAGAGGGAGGTAGAGAGTAACATATTATAATACCAGCCTGTAGGGGGAGGTAGAGAGTCACATATTATAATACCAGCCTGTAGGGGGAGGTAGAGAGTAACATATTATTATACCAGCCTGTAGTGGGAGGTAGAGAGTAACATATTATAATACCAGCCTGTAGGGGGAGGTAGAGAGTAACATAGTATAATACCAGTCTGTAGGGGGAGGTAGAGAGTAACATAGTATAATACCAGTCTGTAGGGGGAGGTAGAGAGTAACATATTATAATACCAGCCTGTAGAGGGAGGTAGAGAGTAACATATTATAATACCAGCCTGTAGGGGGAGGTAGAGAGTAACATATTATAATACCAGCCTGTAGGGGGAGGTAGAGAGTAACATATTATAATACCAGCCTGTAGGGGGAGGTAAAGAGTAATATATTATAATACCAGCCTGTAGGGGGAGGTAGAGAGTCACATATTATAATACCAGCCTGTAGGGGGAGGTAGAGAGTAACATATTATTATACCAGCCTGTAGGGGGAGGTAGAGAGTAACATATTATATTACCAGCCTGTAGGGGGAGGTAGAGAGTAACATAGTATAATACCAGTCTGTAGGGGGAGGTAGAGAGTAACATATTATAATACCAGCCTGTAGGGGGAGGTAGAGAGTAACATATTATAATACCAGCCTGTAGGGGGAGGTAGAGAGTAACATATTATAATACCAGCCTGTAGGGGGAGGTAGAGAGTAACATATTATAGTACCAGCCTGTAGGGGGAGGTAGAGAGTCACATATTATAGTACCAGCCTGTAGGGGAAAATGTCACCAAAGTGCTTATCTCAGCCCAAAAATGCTATTTTGAGCCACGATTTTTTAAAGAAAGTGGGTGTCAGTTTTGTCTGAAGGAAGGCATTAGGGCTCATGTATTTTGTGTTGGGCTCCTAAAACCCACTTTTAGAGACCTCACAAAGTCAGCAGCCACTTAGAATGTACTGGGAACAAGTTACAGGAAAATGTCACCAAAGTGCTTATCTCAGTCTAAAAATGCTATTTTGACCCAAGATTTTTTTAAGAAAGTGGGTGTCAGTTTTGTCTGAAAGAAGGCATTAGGGCTCATGTATTTTGTGTTGGGCTCCTAAAACCCACTTTTACAGACCTCACAAAGTCAGCAGCCACTTAAAATGTACTGGGAACAAGTTACAGGAAAATGTCACCAAAGTGCTTATCTCAGCCCAAAAATGCCATTTTGAGCCACGATTTTTTAAAGAAAGTGGGTGTCAGTTTTGTCTGAAGGAAGGCATCAGGGCTCATGTATTTTGTGTTGGGCTCCTAAAACCCACTTTTAGAGACCTCACAAAGTCAGCAGCCACTTAGAATGTACTGGGAACAAGTTACAGGAAAATGTCACCAAAGTGCTTATCTCAGTCTAAAAATGCTATTTTGACCTATTTTTACATTCTAAGTGGCTGCTGACTTTGTGAGGTCTCTAAAAGTGGGTTTTAGGAGCCCAACACAAAATACATGAGCCCTAATGCCTTCTTTCAGACAAAACTGACTTCCACTTTCTTAAAAAAATCTTGGGTCAAAATAGCATTATTAGACTGAGATAAGCACTTTGGTGACATTTTCCTGTAACTTGTTCCCAGTACATTCTAAGTGGCTGCTGACTTTGTGAGGTCTCTAAAAGTGGGTTTTAGGAGCCCAACACAAAATACATGAGCCCCAATGCCTTCCTTCATACAAAACTGACTCCCACTTTCCTTAAAAAATCGTGGCTCAAAATGGCATTTTTGGGCTGAGATAAGCACTTTGGTGACATTTTCCTGTAACTTGTTCCCAGTACATTCTAAGTGGCTGCTGACTTTGTGAGGTCTCTAAAAGTGGGTTTTAGGAGCCCAACACAAAATACATGAGCCCTAATGCCTTCTTTCAGACAAAACTGACTTCCACTTTCTTAAAAAAATCTTGGGTCAAAATAGCATTATTAGACTGAGATAAGCACTTTGGTGACATTTTCCTGTAACTTGTTCCCAGTACATTCTAAGTGGCTGCTGACTTTGTGAGGTCTCTAAAAGTGGGTTTTAGGAGCCCAACACAAAATACATGAGCCCTAATGCCTTCTTTCAGACAAAACTGACACCCACTTTCTTAAAAAAAAATTGGGTCAAAATAGCATTTTTAGACTGAGATAAGCACTTTGGTGACATTTTCCTGTAACTTGTTCCCAGTACATTCTAAGTGGCTGCTGACTTTGTGAGGTCTCTAAAAGTGGGTTTTAGGAGCCCAACACAAAATACATGAGCCCTAATGCCTTCCTTCAGACAAAACTGACACCCACTTTCCTTAAAAAATCGTGGCTCAAAATAGCACTTTTGGGCTGAGATAAGCACTTTGGTGACATTTTCCTGTAACTTGTTCCCAGTACATTCTAAGTGGCTGCTGACTTTGTGAGGTCTCTAAAAATGGGTTTTAGGAGCCCAACACAAAATACATAAGCCCTAATGCCTTCTTTCAGACAAAACTGACACCCACTTTCTTAAAAAAATCTTGGGTCAAAATAGCATTTTTAGACTGAGATAAGCACTTTGGTGACATTTTCCTGTAACTTGTTCCCAGTACATTCTAAGTGGCTGCTGACTTTGTGAGGTCTCTAAAAGTGGGTTTTAGGAGCCCAACACAAAATACATGAGCCCTAATTCCTTCCTTCAGACAAAACTGACACCCACTTTCCTTAAAAAATCGTGGCTCAAAATAGCACTTTTGGGCTGAGATAAGCACTTTGGTGACATTTTCCTGTAACTTGTTCCCAGTACATTCTAAGTGGCTGCTGACTTTGTGAGGTCTCTGAAAGTGGGTTTTAGGAGCCCAACACAAAATACATGAGCCCTAATGCCTTCTTTCAGACAAAACTGACACCCACTTTCTTAAAAAAAATTTGGGTCAAAATAGCATTTTTAGACTGAGATAAGCACTTTGGTGACATTTTCCTGTAACTTGTTCCCAGTACATTCTAAGTGGCTGCTGACTTTGTGAGGTCTCTAAAAGTGGGTTTTAGGAGCCCAACACAAAATACATGAGCGCTAATGCCTTCCTTCAGACAAAACTGACACCCACTTTCCTTAAAACATCGTGGCTCAAAATAGCACTTTTGGGCTGAGATAAGCACTTTGGTGACATTTTCCTGTAACTTGTTCCCAGTACATTCTAAGTGGCTGCTGACTTTGTGAGGTCTCTAAAAGTGGGTTTTAGGAGCCCAACACAAAATACATAAGCCCTAATGCCTTCTTTCAGACAAAACTGACACCCACTTTCTTAAAAAAATCTTGGGTCAAAATAGCATTTTTAGACTGAGATAAGCACTTTGGTGACATTTTCCTGTAACTTGTTCCCAGTACATTCTAAGTGGCTGCTGACTTTGTGAGGTCTCTAAAAGTGGGTTTTAGGAGCCCAACACAAAATACATGAGCCCTAATGCCTTCCTTCAGACAAAACTGACACCCACTTTCCTTAAAAAATCGTGGCTCAAAATAGCACTTTTGGGCTGAGATAAGCACTTTGGTGACATTTTCCTGTAACTTGTTCCCAGTACATTCTAAGTGGCTGCTGACTTTGTGAGGTCTCTGAAAGTGGGTTTTAGGAGCCCAACACAAAATACAAGAGCCCTAATGCCTTCTTTCAGACAAAACTGACACCCACTTTCCTTAAAAAATCGTGGCTCAAAATAGCACTTTTGGGCTGAGATAAGCACTTTGGTGACATTTTCCTGTAACTTGTTCCCAGTACATTCTAAGTGGCTGCTGACTTTGTGAGGTCTCTAAAAGTGGGTTTTAGGAGCCCAACACAAAATACATAAGCCCTAATGCCTTCTTTCAGACAAAACTGACACCCACTTTCTTAAAAAAATCTTGGGTCAAAATAGCATTTTTAGACTGAGATAAGCACTTTGGTGACATTTTCCTGTAACTTGTTCCCAGTACATTCTAAGTGGCTGTTGACTTTGTGAGGTCTCTAAAAGTGGGTTTTAGGAGCCCAACACAAAATACATGAGCCCTAATGCCTTCCTTCAGACAAAACTTACACCCACTTTCTTTAAAAAATCGTGGCTCAAAATAGCATTTTTGGGCTGAGATAAGCACTTTGGTGACATTTTCCCCTACAGGCTGGTACTATAATATGTGACTCTCTACCTCCCCCTACAGGCTGGTATTATAATAGGTTACTCTCTACCTCCCCTACAGGCTGGTATTATAATATGTGACTCTCTACCTCCCCCTACAGGCTGGTACTATAATATGTTACTCTCTACCTCCCCCTACAGGCTGGTATTATAATATGTTACTCTCTACCTCCCCCTACAGGCTGGTATTATAATATGTTACTCTCTACCTCCCCCTACAGGCTGGTATTATAATATGTTACTCTCTACCTCCCTCTACAGGCTGGTATTATAATATGTTACTCTCTACCTCCCCCTACAGACTGGTATTATACTATGTTACTCTCTACCTCCCCCTACAGGCTGGTAATATAATATGTTACTCTCTACCTCCCCCTACAGGCTGGTATTATAATATGTTATAAGAAGCGGGGGGCGTGGCCTGTCGGCTTGGGGGCGTGGTTTAAAGCAGTGGGACTCAAAAATAGCAGATCTACAAGCTCGTAGATCATAGCTCTACGAGCTTGTAGATCTGATATCGGCTGGGGGTGGGCGTGGCCTATCACCCCGGGGGGTGGGGTCTGAAGCTGTGGGCAGGGCCTGTCGGCTTGGAGGCGTGGTTTGAAGCTGGGGGCGTGGCTTATCGGCTTGGGGGCGTGGTTTACAGCAGTGGGACTCAAAAATAGCGGATCTACAAGCTCGTAGATCATAGCTCTACGAGCTTGTAGATCTGATATCGGCTGGGGGTGGGCGTGGCCTATCACCCCGGGGGGTGGGGTCTGAAGCTGTGGGCGGGGCCTATTAGCTTGGGGGCGTGGTTTCAAGCCGGGGGCGTGGCCTTTCCCCTTGGATTGGGGTCTTAAGCCGTGTGCTTGTCCTCTATCGGCGAGGGGTGTGTGGTTTGAAGCTGGGGGCGTGGCCTATCGCCATGGGGGCATTGTTTGGAGCGGGGGGCGTGGCCTGTCGGCTTGGGGGCGTGGTTTACAGCAGTGGGACTCAAAAATAGCAGATCTACAAGCTCGTAGATCATAGCTCTACGAGCTTCTAGATCTGATATCGGCTGGGGGTGGGCGTGGCCTATCACCCCGGGGGGTGGGGTCTGAAGCTGTGGGCGGGGCCTATTGGCTTGGGGGCGAAAAAATAGCAGATCTACAAGCTCGTAGAGCATAGCTCTACGAGCTTGTAGATCTGCTATTTTTGAGTCCCACTGCTGTATACCACGCCCCCAAGCCAACAAGCCACGCCCCCAGCTCCAAACCACATCCCCATGGCGATAGGCCACGCCCCCAGCTTCAAACCACACACCCCTCGCCGATAGAGGACAAGCACACGGCTTAAAGATGGAGTGCCATGATATTTTTCAACCCTAAAACCTGATCATAAGGTATTATTATTATGTAAGGATTTTTTTCAACAAAAAAAAAGTGTACAGTAAGTGTTAAAATGTTGTTTTTATGTAGACACACCCACCAGTGCATTAAGTATACCTGGTTCTCACCTTAGCACCTCCTCCACCACCTTAGCACCACCCACCTGTCCTAGTCCCTCCTCCTCCTCATGCCCACACCTGTTGTGTTATGATAATGAGGGGGAGGGTGTGGGCTTTGTGATGTCACTAAAGCGCTGTTTCTCTATTGGCACATTTGACCCTCAAGGTTTCAGCCTCCAGGAAAAAACTCCAAATAGTCAGAGAAGACATAAAACACCATAAAAACACCACCGGGGGGCTTAATGAAGTTCTATCAACCTCATAGACACATGAAAAACAGAAAAAGTGCAAAAACATGGCACCACCTCTTTAAGACCCCAATCCAAGGGGAAAGGCCACGCCCCCGGCTTGAAACCACGCCCCCAAGCCAATAGGCCCCGCCCACAGCTTCAGACCCCACCCCCCGGGGTGATAGGCCACGCCTAACCCCAGCCGATATCAGATCTACAAGCTCGTAGAGCTATGCTCTACGAGCTTGTAGATCTGCTATTTTTGAGTCCCACTGCTGTATACCACGCCCCCAAGCCAACAGGCCACGCCCCCAGCTCCAAACCACGCCCCCATGGCGATATGCCACGCCCCCAGCTTCAAACCACACCCCCTCGCCGATAGAGGACAAGCACACGGCTTAAGACCCCAATCCAAGGGGAAATGCCACGCCCCCAAGCCGACAGGCCCCGCCCCCCGCTCCAAACCACGCCCCCATGGCGATAGGCCACGCCCCCAGCTTCAGCCCCCTCGCCGATAGAGGAAAAGCACACAGCTTAAAACCCCAATCCAAGGGGAAAGGCCACGCCCCCGGCTTGAAACCACGCCCCCAAGCCAATAAGCCCCGCCCACAGCTTCAGACCCCACCCCCCAGGGCGATAGGCCACGCCCAACCCCAGCCGATATCAGATCTACAAGCTCGTAGAGCTATGCTCTACGAGCTTGTAGATCTGCTATTTTTGAGTCCCACTGCTGTAAACCACGCCCCCAAGCCGACAGGCCACGCCCCCCACTCCAAACCATGCCCCCATGGCGATAGGCCACGCCCCCAGCTTCAAACCACACACCCCTCGCCGATAGAGGACAAGCACACGGCTTAAGACCCCAATCCAACGGGAAAGGCCACGCCCCCAAGCCAATAGGCCCCGCCCAGAGCTTCAGACCCCACCCCCCGGGGTGATAGGCCACGCCCACCCCCAGCCGATATCAGATCTACAAGCTCGTAGAGCTATGATCTACGAGCTTGTAGATCCGCTATTTTTGAGTCCCACTGCTGTAAACCACGCCCCCAAGCCGATAAGCCACGCCCCCAGCTTCAAACCACGCCTCCAAGCCGACAGGCCCCGCCCACAGCTTCAGACCCCACCCCCCGGGGTGATAGGCCACGCCCAACCCCAGCCGATATCAGATCTACAAGCTCGTAGAGCTATGATCTACGAGCTTGTAGATCTGCTATTTTTGAGTCCCACTGCTGTAAACCACGCCCCCAAGCCGACAGGCCACGCCCCCCGCTCCAAACCACGCCCCGATGGCGATAGGCCACGCCCCCAGCTTCAAACCACAGCCCCTCGCCCCAAGCCGACAGGCCACGCCCCCAGCTCCAAACCACGCCCCCATGTCGATAGGCCACGCCCCTAGCCTTAAACCACACCCCCTTGGCGATAGGCCACGCCCATAGCTCCAAACCACACCCCCTTGGTGATAGGCCAAGCCCACAGCTCCAAACCACTTCCCCCTCACCAATAGGCCACACCCCCGGCTCGAAACCACACCCCCAAGGTGATAGGCCACGCCCACATAGTGGCTGGGGGAGGGGCCGGGGTTAATTGTTCGACCGATTGGTAGAGAGTAACATATTATTATACCAGCCTGTAGGGGGAGGTAGAGAGTAACATATTATAATACCAGCCTGTAGGGGGAGGTAGAGAGTAACATAGTATAATACCAGTCTGTAGGGGGAGGTAGAGAGTAACATATTATAATACCAGCCTGTAGAGGGAGGTAGAGAGTAACATATTATAATACCAGCCTGTAGGGGGAGGTAGAGAGTAACATATTATAATACCAGCCTGTAGTGGGAGGTAGAGAGTAACATATTATAATACCAGCCTGTAGGGGGAGGTAGAGAGTCACATATTATAATACCAGCCTGTAGAGGGAGGTAGAGAGTAACATATTATAATACCAGCCTGTAGGGGGAGGTAGAGAGTCACATATTATAATACCAGCCTGTAGGGGGAGGTAGAGAGTAACATATTATTATACCAGCCTGTAGTGGGAGGTAGAGAGTAACATATTATAATACCAGCCTGTAGGGGGAGGTAGAGAGTAACATAGTATAATACCAGTCTGTAGGGGGAGGTAGAGAGTAACATAGTATAATACCAGTCTGTAGGGGGAGGTAGAGAGTAACATATTATAATACCAGCCTGTAGAGGGAGGTAGAGAGTAACATATTATAATACCAGCCTGTAGGGGGAGGTAGAGAGTAACATATTATAATACCAGCCTGTAGGGGGAGGTAGAGAGTAACATATTATAATACCAGCCTGTAGGGGGAGGTAAAGAGTAATATATTATAATACCAGCCTGTAGGGGGAGGTAGAGAGTCACATATTATAATACCAGCCTGTAGGGGGAGGTAGAGAGTAACATATTATTATACCAGCCTGTAGGGGGAGGTAGAGAGTAACATATTATATTACCAGCCTGTAGGGGGAGGTAGAGAGTAACATAGTATAATACCAGTCTGTAGGGGGAGGTAGAGAGTAACATATTATAATACCAGCCTGTAGGGGGAGGTAGAGAGTAACATATTATAATACCAGCCTGTAGGGGGAGGTAGAGAGTAACATATTATAATACCAGCCTGTAGGGGGAGGTAGAGAGTAACATATTATAGTACCAGCCTGTAGGGGGAGGTAGAGAGTCACATATTATAGTACCAGCCTGTAGGGGAAAATGTCACCAAAGTGCTTATCTCAGCCCAAAAATGCTATTTTGAGCCACGATTTTTTAAAGAAAGTGGGTGTCAGTTTTGTCTGAAGGAAGGCATTAGGGCTCTTGTATTTTGTGTTGGGCTCCTAAAACCCACTTTTAGAGACCTCACAAAGTCAGCAGCCACTTAGAATGTACTGGGAACAAGTTACAGGAAAATGTCACCAAAGTGCTTATCTCAGTCTAAAAATGCTATTTTGACCCAAGATTTTTTTAAGAAAGTGGGTGTCAGTTTTGTCTGAAAGAAGGCATTAGGGCTCATGTATTTTGTGTTGGGCTCCTAAAACCCACTTTTACAGACCTCACAAAGTCAGCAGCCACTTAAAATGTACTGGGAACAAGTTACAGGAAAATGTCACCAAAGTGCTTATCTCAGCCCAAAAATGCCATTTTGAGCCACGATTTTTTAAAGAAAGTGGGTGTCAGTTTTGTCTGAAGGAAGGCATCAGGGCTCATGTATTTTGTGTTGGGCTCCTAAAACCCACTTTTAGAGACCTCACAAAGTCAGCAGCCACTTAGAATGTACTGGGAACAAGTTACAGGAAAATGTCACCAAAGTGCTTATCTCAGTCTAAAAATGCTATTTTGACCCAAGATTGTTTTAAGAAAGTGGGTGTCAGTTTTGTCTGAAAGAAGGCATTAGGGCTTATGTATTTTGTGTTGGGCTCCTAAAACCCACTTTTAGAGACCTCACAAAGTCAGCAGCCACTTAGAATGTACTGGGAACAAGTTACAGGAAAATGTCACCAAAGTGCTTATCTCAGCCCAAAAGTGCTATTTTGAGCCACGATTTTTTAAGGAAAGTGGGTGTCAGTTTTGTCTGAAGGAAGGCATTAGGGCTCATGTATTTTGTGTTGGGCTCCTAAAACCCACTTTTAGAGACCTCACAAAGTCAGCAGCCACTTAGAATGTACTGGGAACAAGTTACAGGAAAATGTCACCAAAGTGCTTATCTCAGTCTAAAAATGCTATTTTGACCCAAATTTTTTTTAAGAAAGTGGGTGTCAGTTTTGTCTGAAAGAAGGCATTAGGGCTCATGTATTTTGTGTTGGGCTCCTAAAACCCACTTTCAGAGACCTCACAAAGTCAGCAGCCACTTAGAATGTACTGGGAACAAGTTACAGGAAAATGTCACCAAAGTGCTTATCTCAGCCCAAAAGTGCTATTTTGAGCCACGATTTTTTAAGGAAAGTGGGTGTCAGTTTTGTCTGAAGGAAGGCATTAGGGCTCATGTATTTTGTGTTGGGCTCCTAAAACCCACTTTTAGAGACCTCACAAAGTCAGCAGCCACTTAGAATGTACTGGGAACAAGTTACAGGAAAATGTCACCAAAGTGCTTATCTCAGTCTAAAAATGCTATTTTGACCCAAGATTTTTTTAAGAAAGTGGGTGTCAGTTTTGTCTGAAAGAAGGCATTAGGGCTTATGTATTTTGTGTTGGGCTCCTAAAACCCATTTTTAGAGACCTCACAAAGTCAGCAGCCACTTAGAATGTACTGGGAACAAGTTACAGGAAAATGTCACCAAAGTGCTTATCTCAGCCCAAAAGTGCTATTTTGAGCCACGATTTTTTAAGGAAAGTGGGTGTCAGTTTTGTCTGAAGGAAGGCATTAGGGCTCATGTATTTTGTGTTGGGCTCCTAAAACCCACTTTTAGAGACCTCACAAAGTCAGCAGCCACTTAGAATGTACTGGGAACAAGTTACAGGAAAATGTCACCAAAGTGCTTATCTCAGCCCAAAAGTGCTATTTTGAGCCTCGATTTTTTAAGGAAAGTGGGTGTCAGTTTTGTCTGAAGGAAGGCATTAGGGCTCATGTATTTTGTGTTGGGCTCCTAAAACCCACTTTTAGAGACCTCACAAAGTCAGCAGCCACTTAGAATGTACTGGGAACAAGTTACAGGAAAGTGTCACCAAAGTGCTTATCTCAGCCTAAAAAAGCTATTTTGACATTTTCCTGTAACTTGTTCCCAGTACATTCTAAGTGGCTGCTGACTTTGTGAGGTCTCTAAAAGTGGGTTTTAGGAGCCCAACACAAAATACATGAGCCCCAATGCCTTCCTTCAGACAAAACTGACACCCACTTTCTTAAAACAATCTTGGGTCAAAATAGCATTTTTAGACTGAGATAAGCACTTTGGTGACATTTTCCTGTAACTTGTTCCCAGTACATTCTAAGTGGCTGCTGACTTTGTGAGGTCTCTAAAAGTGGGTTTTAGGAGCCCAACACAAAATACATGAGCCCTGATGCCTTCCTTCAGACAAAACTGACACCCACTTTCTTTAAAAAATCGTGGCTCAAAATGGCATTTTTGGGCTGAGATAAGCACTTTGGTGACATTTTCCTGTAACTTGTTCCCAGTACATTTTAAGTGGCTGCTGACTTTGTGAGGTCTGTAAAAGTGGGTTTTAGGAGCCCAACACAAAATACATGAGCCCTAATGCCTTCTTTCAGACAAAACTGACACCCACTTTCTTAAAAAAATCTTGGGTCAAAATAGCATTTTTAGACTGAGATAAGCACTTTGGTGACATTTTCCTGTAACTTGTTCCCAGTACATTCTAAGTGGCTGCTGACTTTGTGAGGTCTCTAAAAGTGGGTTTTAGGAGCCCAACACAAAATACATAAGCCCTAATGCCTTCTTTCAGACAAAACTGACACCCACTTTCTTAAAAAAATCTTGGGTCAAAATAGCATTTTTAGACTGAGATAAGCACTTTGGTGACATTTTCCTGTAACTTGTTCCCAGTACATTCTAAGTGGCTGCTGACTTTGTGAGGTCTCTAAAAGTGGGTTTTAGGAGCCCAACACAAAATACATGAGCCCTAATGCCTTCCTTCAGACAAAACTGACACCCACTTTCCTTAAAAAATCGTGGCTCAAAATAGCACTTTTGGGCTGAGATAAGCACTTTGGTGACATTTTCCTGTAACTTGTTCCCAGTACATTCTAAGTGGCTGCTGACTTTGTGAGGTCTCTAAAAGTGGGTTTTAGGAGCCCAACACAAAATACATGAGCCCTAATGCCTTCCTTCAGACAAAACTGACACCCACTTTCCTTAAAAAATCGTGGCTCAAAATAGCACTTTTGGGCTGAGATAAGCACTTTGGTGACATTTTCCTGTAACTTGTTCCCAGTACATTCTAAGTGGCTGCTGACTTTGTGAGGTCTCTGAAAGTGGGTTTTAGGAGCCCAACACAAAATACAAGAGCCCTAATGCCTTCTTTCAGACAAAACTGACACCCACTTTCCTTAAAAAATCGTGGCTCAAAATAGCACTTTTGGGCTGAGATAAGCACTTTGGTGACATTTTCCTGTAACTTGTTCCCAGTACATTCTAAGTGGCTGCTGACTTTGTGAGGTCTCTAAAAGTGGGTTTTAGGAGCCCAACACAAAATACATAAGCCCTAATGCCTTCTTTCAGACAAAACTGACACCCACTTTCTTTAAAAAATCGTGGCTCAAAATGGCATTTTTGGGCTGAGATAAGCACTTTGGTGACATTTTCCTGTAACTTGTTCCCAGTACATTTTAAGTGGCTGCTGACTTTGTGAGGTCTGTAAAAGTGGGTTTTAGGAGCCCAACACAAAATACATGAGCCCTAATGCCTTCTTTCAGACAAAACTGACACCCACTTTCTTAAAAAAATCTTGGGTCAAAATAGCATTTTTAGACTGAGATAAGCACTTTGGTGACATTTTCCTGTAACTTGTTCCCAGTACATTCTAAGTGGCTGCTGACTTTGTGAGGTCTCTAAAAGTGGGTTTTAGGAGCCCAACACAAAATACATAAGCCCTAATGCCTTCTTTCAGACAAAACTGACACCCACTTTCTTAAAAAAATCTTGGGTCAAAATAGCATTTTTAGACTGAGATAAGCACTTTGGTGACATTTTCCTGTAACTTGTTCCCAGTACATTCTAAGTGGCTGCTGACTTTGTGAGGTCTCTAAAAGTGGGTTTTAGGAGCCCAACACAAAATACATGAGCCCTAATGCCTTCCTTCAGACAAAACTGACACCCACTTTCCTTAAAAAATCGTGGCTCAAAATAGCACTTTTGGGCTGAGATAAGCACTTTGGTGACATTTTCCTGTAACTTGTTCCCAGTACATTCTAAGTGGCTGCTGACTTTGTGAGGTCTCTAAAAGTGGGTTTTAGGAGCCCAACACAAAATACATAAGCCCTAATGCCTTCTTTCAGACAAAACTGACACCCACTTTCTTAAAAAAATCTTGGGTCAAAATAGCATTTTTAGACTGAGATAAGCACTTTGGTGACATTTTCCTGTAACTTGTTCCCAGTACATTCTAAGTGGCTGCTGACTTTGTGAGGTCTCTAAAAGTGGGTTTTAGGAGCCCAACACAAAATACATGAGCCCTAATGCCTTCCTTCAGACAAAACTGACACCCACTTTCCTTAAAAAATCGTGGCTCAAAATAGCACTTTTGGGCTGAGATAAGCACTTTGGTGACATTTTCCTGTAACTTGTTCCCAGTACATTCTAAGTGGCTGCTGACTTTGTGAGGTCTCTGAAAGTGGGTTTTAGGAGCCCAACACAAAATACAAGAGCCCTAATGCCTTCTTTCAGACAAAACTGACACCCACTTTCCTTAAAAAATCGTGGCTCAAAATAGCACTTTTGGGCTGAGATAAGCACTTTGGTGACATTTTCCTGTAACTTGTTCCCAGTACATTCTAAGTGGCTGCTGACTTTGTGAGGTCTCTAAAAGTGGGTTTTAGGAGCCCAACACAAAATACATAAGCCCTAATGCCTTCTTTCAGACAAAACTGACACCCACTTTCTTAAAAAAATCTTGGGTCAAAATAGCATTTTTAGACTGAGATAAGCACTTTGGTGACATTTTCCTGTAACTTGTTCCCAGTACATTCTAAGTGGCTGTTGACTTTGTGAGGTCTCTAAAAGTGGGTTTTAGGAGCCCAACACAAAATACATGAGCCCTAATGCCTTCCTTCAGACAAAACTTACACCCACTTTCTTTAAAAAATCGTGGCTCAAAATAGCATTTTTGGGCTGAGATAAGCACTTTGGTGACATTTTCCCCTACAGGCTGGTACTATAATATGTGACTCTCTACCTCCCCCTACAGGCTGGTATTATAATAGGTTACTCTCTACCTCCCCTACAGGCTGGTATTATAATATGTGACTCTCTACCTCCCCCTACAGGCTGGTACTATAATATGTTACTCTCTACCTCCCCCTACAGGCTGGTATTATAATATGTTACTCTCTACCTCCCCCTACAGGCTGGTATTATAATATGTTACTCTCTACCTCCCCCTACAGGCTGGTATTATAATATGTTACTCTCTACCTCCCTCTACAGGCTGGTATTATAATATGTTACTCTCTACCTCCCCCTACAGACTGGTATTATACTATGTTACTCTCTACCTCCCCCTACAGGCTGGTAATATAATATGTTACTCTCTACCTCCCCCTACAGGCTGGTATTATAATATGTTATAAGAAGCGGGGGGCGTGGCCTGTCGGCTTGGGGGCGTGGTTTAAAGCAGTGGGACTCAAAAATAGCAGATCTACAAGCTCGTAGATCATAGCTCTACGAGCTTGTAGATCTGATATCGGCTGGGGGTGGGCGTGGCCTATCACCCCGGGGGGTGGGGTCTGAAGCTGTGGGCAGGGCCTGTCGGCTTGGAGGCGTGGTTTGAAGCTGGGGGCGTGGCTTATCGGCTTGGGGGCGTGGTTTACAGCAGTGGGACTCAAAAATAGCGGATCTACAAGCTCGTAGATCATAGCTCTACGAGCTTGTAGATCTGATATCGGCTGGGGGTGGGCGTGGCCTATCACCCCGGGGGGTGGGGTCTGAAGCTGTGGGCGGGGCCTATTAGCTTGGGGGCGTGGTTTCAAGCCGGGGGCGTGGCCTTTCCCCTTGGATTGGGGTCTTAAGCCGTGTGCTTGTCCTCTATCGGCGAGGGGTGTGTGGTTTGAAGCTGGGGGCGTGGCCTATCGCCATGGGGGCATTGTTTGGAGCGGGGGGCGTGGCCTGTCGGCTTGGGGGCGTGGTTTACAGCAGTGGGACTCAAAAATAGCAGATCTACAAGCTCGTAGATCATAGCTCTACGAGCTTCTAGATCTGATATCGGCTGGGGGTGGGCGTGGCCTATCACCCCGGGGGGTGGGGTCTGAAGCTGTGGGCGGGGCCTATTGGCTTGGGGGCGAAAAAATAGCAGATCTACAAGCTCGTAGAGCATAGCTCTACGAGCTTGTAGATCTGCTATTTTTGAGTCCCACTGCTGTATACCACGCCCCCAAGCCAACAAGCCACGCCCCCAGCTCCAAACCACATCCCCATGGCGATAGGCCACGCCCCCAGCTTCAAACCACACACCCCTCGCCGATAGAGGACAAGCACACGGCTTAAAGATGGAGTGCCATGATATTTTTCAACCCTAAAACCTGATCATAAGGTATTATTATTATGTAAGGATTTTTTTCAACAAAAAAAAAGTGTACAGTAAGTGTTAAAATGTTGTTTTTATGTAGACACACCCACCAGTGCATTAAGTATACCTGGTTCTCACCTTAGCACCTCCTCCACCACCTTAGCACCACCCACCTGTCCTAGTCCCTCCTCCTCCTCATGCCCACACCTGTTGTGTTATGATAATGAGGGGGAGGGTGTGGGCTTTGTGATGTCACTAAAGCGCTGTTTCTCTATTGGCACATTTGACCCTCAAGGTTTCAGCCTCCAGGAAAAAACTCCAAATAGTCAGAGAAGACATAAAACACCATAAAAACACCACCGGGGGGCTTAATGAAGTTCTATCAACCTCATAGACACATGAAAAACAGAAAAAGTGCAAAAACATGGCACCACCTCTTTAAGACCCCAATCCAAGGGGAAAGGCCACGCCCCCGGCTTGAAACCACGCCCCCAAGCCAATAGGCCCCGCCCACAGCTTCAGACCCCACACCCCGGGGTGATAGGCCACGCCCACCCCCAGCCGATATCAGATCTACAAGCTCGTAGAGCTATGATCTACGAGCTTGTAGATCCGCTATTTTTGAGTCCCACTGCTGTAAACCACGCCCCCAAGCCGATAAGCCACGCCCCCAGCTTCAAACCACGCCTCCAAGCCGACAGGCCCCGCCCACAGCTTCAGACCCCACCCCCCGGGGTGATAGGCCACGCCTAACCCCAGCCGATATCAGATCTACAAGCTCGTAGAGCTATGCTCTACGAGCTTGTAGATCTGCTATTTTTGAGTCCCACTGCTGTATACCACGCCCCCAAGCCAACAGGCCACGCCCCCAGCTCCAAACCACGCCCCCATGGCGATATGCCACGCCCCCAGCTTCAAACCACACCCCCTCGCCGATAGAGGACAAGCACACGGCTTAAGACCCCAATCCAAGGGGAAATGCCACGCCCCCAAGCCGACAGGCCCCGCCCCCCGCTCCAAACCACGCCCCCATGGCGATAGGCCACGCCCCCAGCTTCAAACCACAGCCCCCTCGCCGATAGAGGAAAAGCACACAGCTTAAAACCCCAATCCAAGGGGAAAGGCCACGCCCCCGGCTTGAAACCACGCCCCCAAGCCAATAAGCCCCGCCCACAGCTTCAGACCCCACCCCCCAGGGCGATAGGCCACGCCCAACCCCAGCCGATATCAGATCTACAAGCTCGTAGAGCTATGCTCTACGAGCTTGTAGATCTGCTATTTTTGAGTCCCACTGCTGTAAACCACGCCCCCAAGCCGACAGGCCACGCCCCCCACTCCAAACCATGCCCCCATGGCGATAGGCCACGCCCCCAGCTTCAAACCACACACCCCTCGCCGATAGAGGACAAGCACACGGCTTAAGACCCCAATCCAACGGGAAAGGCCACGCCCCCAAGCCAATAGGCCCCGCCCAGAGCTTCAGACCCCACCCCCCGGGGTGATAGGCCACGCCCACCCCCAGCCGATATCAGATCTACAAGCTCGTAGAGCTATGATCTACGAGCTTGTAGATCCGCTATTTTTGAGTCCCACTGCTGTAAACCACGCCCCCAAGCCGATAAGCCACGCCCCCAGCTTCAAACCACGCCTCCAAGCCGACAGGCCCCGCCCACAGCTTCAGACCCCACCCCCCGGGGTGATAGGCCACGCCCAACCCCAGCCGATATCAGATCTACAAGCTCGTAGAGCTATGATCTACGAGCTTGTAGATCTGCTATTTTTGAGTCCCACTGCTGTAAACCACGCCCCCAAGCCGACAGGCCACGCCCCCCGCTCCAAACCACGCCCCGATGGCGATAGGCCACGCCCCCAGCTTCAAACCACAGCCCCTCGCCCCAAGCCGACAGGCCACGCCCCCAGCTCCAAACCACGCCCCCATGTCGATAGGCCACGCCCCTAGCCTTAAACCACACCCCCTTGGCGATAGGCCACGCCAATAGCTCCAAACCACACCCCCTTGGTGATAGGCCAAGCCCACAGCTCCAAACCACTTCCCCCTCACCAATAGGCCACACCCCCGGCTCGAAACCACACCCCCAAGGTGATAGGCCACGCCCACATAGTGGCTGGGGGAGGGGCCGGGGTTAATTGTTCGACCGATTGGTAGAGAGTAACATATTATTATACCAGCCTGTAGGGGGAGGTAGAGAGTAACATATTATAATACCAGCCTGTAGGGGGAGGTAGAGAGTAACATAGTATAATACCAGTCTGTAGGGGGAGGTAGAGAGTAACATATTATAATACCAGCCTGTAGAGGGAGGTAGAGAGTAACATATTATAATACCAGCCTGTAGGGGGAGGTAGAGAGTAACATATTATAATACCAGCCTGTAGTGGGAGGTAGAGAGTAACATATTATAATACCAGCCTGTAGGGGGAGGTAGAGAGTCACATATTATAATACCAGCCTGTAGAGGGAGGTAGAGAGTAACATATTATAATACCAGCCTGTAGGGGGAGGTAGAGAGTCACATATTATAATACCAGCCTGTAGGGGGAGGTAGAGAGTAACATATTATTATACCAGCCTGTAGTGGGAGGTAGAGAGTAACATATTATAATACCAGCCTGTAGGGGGAGGTAGAGAGTAACATAGTATAATACCAGTCTGTAGGGGGAGGTAGAGAGTAACATAGTATAATACCAGTCTGTAGGGGGAGGTAGAGAGTAACATATTATAATACCAGCCTGTAGAGGGAGGTAGAGAGTAACATATTATAATACCAGCCTGTAGGGGGAGGTAGAGAGTAACATATTATAATACCAGCCTGTAGGGGGAGGTAGAGAGTAACATATTATAATACCAGCCTGTAGGGGGAGGTAAAGAGTAATATATTATAATACCAGCCTGTAGGGGGAGGTAGAGAGTCACATATTATAATACCAGCCTGTAGGGGGAGGTAGAGAGTAACATATTATTATACCAGCCTGTAGGGGGAGGTAGAGAGTAACATATTATATTACCAGCCTGTAGGGGGAGGTAGAGAGTAACATAGTATAATACCAGTCTGTAGGGGGAGGTAGAGAGTAACATATTATAATACCAGCCTGTAGGGGGAGGTAGAGAGTAACATATTATAATACCAGCCTGTAGGGGGAGGTAGAGAGTAACATATTATAATACCAGCCTGTAGGGGGAGGTAGAGAGTAACATATTATAGTACCAGCCTGTAGGGGGAGGTAGAGAGTCACATATTATAGTACCAGCCTGTAGGGGAAAATGTCACCAAAGTGCTTATCTCAGCCCAAAAATGCTATTTTGAGCCACGATTTTTTAAAGAAAGTGGGTGTCAGTTTTGTCTGAAGGAAGGCATTAGGGCTCATGTATTTTGTGTTGGGCTCCTAAAACCCACTTTTAGAGACCTCACAAAGTCAGCAGCCACTTAGAATGTACTGGGAACAAGTTACAGGAAAATGTCACCAAAGTGCTTATCTCAGTCTAAAAATGCTATTTTGACCCAAGATTTTTTTAAGAAAGTGGGTGTCAGTTTTGTCTGAAAGAAGGCATTAGGGCTCATGTATTTTGTGTTGGGCTCCTAAAACCCACTTTTACAGACCTCACAAAGTCAGCAGCCACTTAAAATGTACTGGGAACAAGTTACAGGAAAATGTCACCAAAGTGCTTATCTCAGCCCAAAAATGCCATTTTGAGCCACGATTTTTTAAAGAAAGTGGGTGTCAGTTTTGTCTGAAGGAAGGCATCAGGGCTCATGTATTTTGTGTTGGGCTCCTAAAACCCACTTTTAGAGACCTCACAAAGTCAGCAGCCACTTAGAATGTACTGGGAACAAGTTACAGGAAAATGTCACCAAAGTGCTTATCTCAGTCTAAAAATGCTATTTTGACCCAAGATTGTTTTAAGAAAGTGGGTGTCAGTTTTGTCTGAAGGAAGGCATTGGGGCTCATGTATTTTGTGTTGGGCTCCTAAAACCCACTTTTAGAGACCTCACAAAGTCAGCAGCCACTTAGAATGTACTGGGAACAAGTTACAGGAAAATGTCAAAATAGCATTTTTAGGCTGAGATAAGCACTTTGGTGACACTTTCCTGTAACTTGTTCCCAGTACATTCTAAGTGGCTGCTGACTTTGTGAGGTCTCTAAAAGTGGGTTTTAGGAGCCCAACACAAAATACATGAGCCCTAATGCCTTCCTTCAGACAAAACTGACACCCACTTTCCTTAAAAAATCGTGGCTCAAGATAGCACTTTTGGGCTGAGATAAGCACTTTGGTGACATTTTCCTGTAACTTGTTCCCAGTACATTCTAAGTGGCTGCTGACTTTGTGAGGTCTCTGAAAGTGGGTTTTAGGAGCCCAACACAAAATACATGAGCCCCAATGTCTTCCTTCATACAAAACTGACACCCACTTTCCTTAAAAAATCGTGGCTCAAAATGGCATTTTTGGGCTGAGATAAGCACTTTGGTGACATTTTCCTGTAACTTGTTCCCAGTACATTCTAAGTGGCTGCTGACTTTGTGAGGTCTCTAAAAGTGGGTTTTAGGAGCCCAACACAAAATACATGAGCCCCAATGCCTTCCTTCATACAAAACTGACACCCACTTTCCTTAAAAAATCGTGGCTCAAAATGGCATTTTTGGGCTGAGATAAGCACTTTGGTGACATTTTCCTGTAACTTGTTCCCAGTACATTCTAAGTGGCTGCTGACTTTGTGAGGTCTCTAAAAGTGGGTTTTAGGAGCCCAACACAAAATACATGAGCCCTAATGCCTTCTTTCAGACAAAACTGACTTCCACTTTCTTAAAAAAATCTTGGGTCAAAATAGCATTATTAGACTGAGATAAGCACTTTGGTGACATTTTCCTGTAACTTGTTCCCAGTACATTCTAAGTGGCTGCTGACTTTGTGAGGTCTCTAAAAGTGGGTTTTAGGAGCCCAACACAAAATACATGAGCCCCAATGCCTTCCTTCATACAAAACTGACACCCACTTTCCTTAAAAAATCGTGGCTCAAAATGGCATTTTTGGGCTGAGATAAGCACTTTGGTGACATTTTCCTGTAACTTGTTCCCAGTACATTCTAAGTGGCTGCTGACTTTGTGAGGTCTCTAAAAGTGGGTTTTAGGAGCCCAACACAAAATACATGAGCCCTAATGCCTTCTTTCAGACAAAACTGACTTCCACTTTCTTAAAAAAATCTTGGGTCAAAATAGCATTATTAGACTGAGATAAGCACTTTGGTGACATTTTCCTGTAACTTGTTCCCAGTACATTCTAAGTGGCTGCTGACTTTGTGAGGTCTCTAAAAATGGGTTTTAGGAGCCCAACACAAAATACATGAGCCCCAATGCCTTCCTTCCTACAAAACTGACACCCACTTTCCTTAAAAAATCGTGGCTCAAAATGGCATTTTTGGGCTGAGATAAGCACTTTGGTGACATTTTCCTGTAACTTGTTCCCAGTACATTCTAAGTGGCTGCTGACTTTGTGAGGTCTCTAAAAGTGGGTTTTAGGAGCCCAACACAAAATACATGAGCCCTAATGCCTTCCTTCAGACAGAACTGACACCCACTTTCTTTAAAAAATCGTGGTTCAAAATAGCATTTTTGGGCTGAGATAAGCACTTTGGTGACATTTTCCTGTAACTTGTTCCCAGTACATTTTAAGTGGCTGCTGACTTTGTGAGGTCTGTAAAATTGGGTTTTAGGAGCCCAACACAAAATACATGAGCCCTAATGCCTTCTTTCAGACAAAACTGACTTCCACTTTCTTAAAAAAATCTTGGGTCAAAATAGCATTATTAGACTGAGATAAGCACTTTGGTGACATTTTCCTGTAACTTGTTCCCAGTACATTCTAAGTGGCTGCTGACTTTGTGAGGTCTCTAAAAGTGGGTTTTAGGAGCCCAACACAAAATACATGAGCCCCAATGCCTTCCTTCATACAAAACTGACACCCACTTTCCTTAAAAAATCGTGGCTCAAAATGGCATTTTTGGGCTGAGATAAGCACTTTGGTGACATTTTCCTGTAACTTGTTCCCAGTACATTCTAAGTGGCTGCTGACTTTGTGAGGTCTCTAAAAGTGGGTTTTAGGAGCCCAACACAAAATACATGAGCCCTAATGCCTTCTTTCAGACAAAACTGACTTCCACTTTCTTAAAAAAATCTTGGGTCAAAATAGCATTATTAGACTGAGATAAGCACTTTGGTGACATTTTCCTGTAACTTGTTCCCAGTACATTCTAAGTGGCTGCTGACTTTGTGAGGTCTCTAAAAGTGGGTTTTAGGAGCCCAACACAAAATACATGAGCCCCAATGCCTTCCTTCATACAAAACTGACACCCACTTTCCTTAAAAAATCGTGGCTCAAAATGGCATTTTTGGGCTGAGATAAGCACTTTGGTGACATTTTCCTGTAACTTGTTCCCAGTACATTCTAAGTGGCTGCTGACTTTGTGAGGTCTCTAAAAGTGGGTTTTAGGAGCCCAACACAAAATACATGAGCCCTAATGCCTTCTTTCAGACAAAACTGACTTCCACTTTCTTAAAAAAATCTTGGGTCAAAATAGCATTATTAGACTGAGATAAGCACTTTGGTGACATTTTCCTGTAACTTGTTCCCAGTACATTCTAAGTGGCTGCTGACTTTGTGAGGTCTCTAAAAGTGGGTTTTAGGAGCCCAACACAAAATACATGAGCCCCAATGCCTTCCTTCATACAAAACTGACACCCACTTTCCTTAAAAAATCGTGGCTCAAAATGGCATTTTTGGGCTGAGATAAGCACTTTGGTGACATTTTCCTGTAACTTGTTCCCAGTACATTCTAAGTGGCTGCTGACTTTGTGAGGTCTCTAAAAGTGGGTTTTAGGAGCCCAACACAAAATACATGAGCCCCAATGCCTTCCTTCATACAAAACTGACACCCACTTTCCTTAAAAAATCGTGGCTCAAAATGGCATTTTTGGGCTGAGATAAGCACTTTGGTGACATTTTCCTGTAACTTGTTCCCAGTACATTCTAAGTGGCTGCTGACTTTGTGAGGTCTCTAAAAGTGGGTTTTAGGAGCCCAACACAAAATACATGAGCCCTAATGCCTTCTTTCAGACAAAACTGACTTCCACTTTCTTAAAAAAATCTTGGGTCAAAATAGCATTATTAGACTGAGATAAGCACTTTGGTGACATTTTCCTGTAACTTGTTCCCAGTACATTCTAAGTGGCTGCTGACTTTGTGAGGTCTCTAAAAGTGGGTTTTAGGAGCCCAACACAAAATACATGAGCCCCAATGCCTTCCTTCATACAAAACTGACACCCACTTTCCTTAAAAAATCGTGGCTCAAAATGGCATTTTTGGGCTGAGATAAGCACTTTGGTGACATTTTCCTGTAACTTGTTCCCAGTACATTCTAAGTGGCTGCTGACTTTGTGAGGTCTCTAAAAGTGGGTTTTAGGAGCCCAACACAAAATACATGAGCCCTAATGCCTTCTTTCAGACAAAACTGACTTCCACTTTCTTAAAAAAATCTTGGGTCAAAATAGCATTATTAGACTGAGATAAGCACTTTGGTGACATTTTCCTGTAACTTGTTCCCAGTACATTCTAAGTGGCTGCTGACTTTGTGAGGTCTCTAAAAGTGGGTTTTAGGAGCCCAACACAAAATACATGAGCCCCAATGCCTTCCTTCATACAAAACTGACACCCACTTTCCTTAAAAAATCGTGGCTCAAAATGGCATTTTTGGGCTGAGATAAGCACTTTGGTGACATTTTCCTGTAACTTGTTCCCAGTACATTCTAAGTGGCTGCTGACTTTGTGAGGTCTCTAAAAGTGGGTTTTAGGAGCCCAACACAAAATACATGAGCCCTAATGCCTTCTTTCAGACAAAACTGACTTCCACTTTCTTAAAAAAATCTTGGGTCAAAATAGCATTATTAGACTGAGATAAGCACTTTGGTGACATTTTCCTTTAACTTGTTCCCAGTACATTCTAAGTGGCTGCTGACTTTGTGAGGTCTCTAAAAGTGGGTTTTAGGAGCCCAACACAAAATACATGAGCCCCAATGCCTTCCTTCATACAAAACTGACACCCACTTTCCTTAAAAAATCGTGGCTCAAAATGGCATTTTTGGGCTGAGATAAGCACTTTGGTGACATTTTCCTGTAACTTGTTCCCAGTACATTCTAAGTGGCTGCTGACTTTGTGAGGTCTCTAAAAGTGGGTTTTAGGAGCCCAACACAAAATACATGAGCCCTAATGCCTTCTTTCAGACAAAACTGACTTCCACTTTCTTAAAAAAATCTTGGGTCAAAATAGCATTATTAGACTGAGATAAGCACTTTGGTGACATTTTCCTGTAACTTGTTCCCAGTACATTCTAAGTGGCTGCTGACTTTGTGAGGTCTCTAAAAGTGGGTTTTAGGAGCCCAACACAAAATACATGAGCCCCAATGCCTTCCTTCATACAAAACTGACACCCACTTTCCTTAAAAAATCGTGGCT
Source organism: Gymnoscopelus braueri (assembly GCF_963280865.1). Taxonomy (NCBI): domain Eukaryota; kingdom Metazoa; phylum Chordata; class Actinopteri; order Myctophiformes; family Myctophidae; genus Gymnoscopelus; species Gymnoscopelus braueri. Next base: position 39,216 of record NW_027660404.1, on the reverse strand, counting down.
CAAAATGGCATTTTTGGGCTGAGATAAGCACTTTGGTGACATTTTCCTGTAACTTGTTCCCAGTACATTCTAAGTGGCTGCTGACTTTGTGAGGTCTCTAAAAGTGGGTTTTAGGAGCCCAACACAAAATACATGAGCCCTAATGCCTTCTTTCAGACAAAACTGACTTCCACTTTCTTAAAAAAATCTTGGGTCAAAATAGCATTATTAGACTGAGATAAGCACTTTGGTGACATTTTCCTGTAACTTGTTCCCAGTACATTCTAAGTGGCTGCTGACTTTGTGAGGTCTCTAAAAGTGGGTTTTAGGAGCCCAACACAAAATACATGAGCCCCAATGCCTTCCTTCATACAAAACTGACACCCACTTTCCTTAAAAAATCGTGGCTCAAAATGGCATTTTTGGGCTGAGATAAGCACTTTGGTGACATTTTCCTGTAACTTGTTCCCAGTACATTCTAAGTGGCTGCTGACTTTGTGAGGTCTCTAAAAGTGGGTTTTAGGAGCCCAACACAAAATACATGAGCCCCAATGCCTTCCTTCATACAAAACTGACACCCACTTTCCTTAAAAAATCGTGGCTCAAAATGGCATTTTTGGGCTGAGATAAGCACTTTGGTGACATTTTCCTGTAACTTGTTCCCAGTACATTCTAAGTGGCTGCTGACTTTGTGAGGTCTCTAAAAGTGGGTTTTAGGAGCCCAACACAAAATACATGAGCCCTAATGCCTTCTTTCAGACAAAACTGACTTCCACTTTCTTAAAAAAATCTTAGGTCAAAATAGCATTATTAGACTGAGATAAGCACTTTGGTGACATTTTCCTGTAACTTGTTCCCAGTACATTCTAAGTGGCTGCTGACTTTGTGAGGTCTCTAAAAGTGGGTTTTAGGAGCCCAACACAAAATACATGAGCCCCAATGCCTTCCTTCATACAAAACTGACACCCACTTTCCTTAAAAAATCGTGGCTCAAAATGGCATTTTTGGGCTGAGATAAGCACTTTGGTGACATTTTCCTGTAACTTGTTCCCAGTACATTCTAAGTGGCTGCTGACTTTGTGAGGTCTCTAAAAGTGGGTTTTAGGAGCCCAACACAAAATACATGAGCCCTAATGCCTTCCTTCAGACAGAACTGACACCCACTTTCTTTAAAAAATCGTGGTTCAAAATAGCATTTTTGGGCTGAGATAAGCACTTTGGTGACATTTTCCTGTAACTTGTTCCCAGTACATTTTAAGTGGCTGCTGACTTTGTGAGGTCTGTAAAATTGGGTTTTAGGAGCCCAACACAAAATACATGAGCCCTAATGCCTTCTTTCAGACAAAACTGACTTCCACTTTCTTAAAAAAATCTTGTGTCAAAATAGCATTATTAGACTGAGATAAGCACTTTGGTGACATTTTCCTGTAACTTGTTCCCAGTACATTCTAAGTGGCTGCTGACTTTGTGAGGTCTCTAAAAGTGGGTTTTAGGAGCCCAACACAAAATACATGAGCCCCAATGCCTTCCTTCATACAAAACTGACACCCACTTTCCTTAAAAAATCGTGGCTCAAAATGGCATTTTTGGGCTGAGATAAGCACTTTGGTGACATTTTCCTGTAACTTGTTCCCAGTACATTCTAAGTGGCTGCTGACTTTGTGAGGTCTCTAAAAGTGGGTTTTAGGAGCCCAACACAAAATACATGAGCCCTAATGCCTTCTTTCAGACAAAACTGACTTCCACTTTCTTAAAAAAATCTTGGGTCAAAATAGCATTATTAGACTGAGATAAGCACTTTGGTGACATTTTCCTGTAACTTGTTCCCAGTACATTCTAAGTGGCTGCTGACTTTGTGAGGTCTCTAAAAGTGGGTTTTAGGAGCCCAACACAAAATACATGAGCCCTAATGCCTTCTTTCAGACAAAACTGACTTCCACTTTCTTAAAAAAATCTTGGGTCAAAATAGCATTATTAGACTGAGATAAGCACTTTGGTGACATTTTCCTGTAACTTGTTCCCAGTACATTCTAAGTGGCTGCTGACTTTGTGAGGTCTCTAAAAGTGGGTTTTAGGAGCCCAACACAAAATACATGAGCCCCAATGCCTTCCTTCATACAAAACTGACACCCACTTTCCTTAAAAAATCGTGGCTCAAAATGGCATTTTTGGGCTGAGATAAGCACTTTGGTGACATTTTCCTGTAACTTGTTCCCAGTACATTCTAAGTGGCTGCTGACTTTGTGAGGTCTCTAAAAGTGGGTTTTAGGAGCCCAACACAAAATACATGAGCCCTAATGCCTTCTTTCAGACAAAACTGACTTCCACTTTCTTAAAAAAATCTTGGGTCAAAATAGCATTATTAGACTGAGATAAGCACTTTGGTGTGATTTTCCTGTAACTTGTTCCCAGTACATTCTAAGTGGCTGCTGACTTTGTGAGGTCTCTAAAAGTGGGTTTTAGGAGCCCAACACAAAATACATGAGCCCCAATGCCTTCCTTCATACAAAACTGACACCCACTTTCCTTAAAAAATCGTGGCTCAAAATGGCATTTTTGGGCTGAGATAAGCACTTTGGTGACATTTTCCTGTAACTTGTTCCCAGTACATTCTAAGTGGCTGCTGACTTTGTGAGGTCTCTAAAAGTGGGTTTTAGGAGCCCAACACAAAATACATGAGCCCCAATGCCTTCCTTCATACAAAACTGACACCCACTTTCCTTAAAAAATCGTGGCTCAAAATGGCATTTTTGGGCTGAGATAAGCACTTTGGTGACATTTTCCTGTAACTTGTTCCCAGTACATTCTAAGTGGCTGCTGACTTTGTGAGGTCTCTAAAAGTGGGTTTTAGGAGCCCAACACAAAATACATGAGCCCTAATGCCTTCTTTCAGACAAAACTGACTTCCACTTTCTTAAAAAAATCTTGGGTCAAAATAGCATTATTAGACTGAGATAAGCACTTTGGTGACATTTTCCTGTAACTTGTTCCCAGTACATTCTAAGTGGCTGCTGACTTTGTGAGGTCTCTAAAAGTGGGTTTTAGGAGCCCAACACAAAATACATGAGCCCCAATGCCTTCCTTCATACAAAACTGACACCCACTTTCCTTAAAAAATCGTGGCTCAAAATGGCATTTTTGGGCTGAGATAAGCACTTTGGTGACATTTTCCTGTAACTTGTTCCCAGTACATTCTAAGTGGCTGCTGACTTTGTGAGGTCTCTAAAAGTGGGTTTTAGGAGCCCAACACAAAATACATGAGCCCTAATGCCTTCCTTCAGACAGAACTGACACCCACTTTCTTTAAAAAATCGTGGTTCAAAATAGCATTTTTGGGCTGAGATAAGCACTTTGGTGACATTTTCCTGTAACTTGTTCCCAGTACATTTTAAGTGGCTGCTGACTTTGTGAGGTCTGTAAAATTGGGTTTTAGGAGCCCAACACAAAATACATGAGCCCTAATGCCTTCTTTCAGACAAAACTGACTTCCACTTTCTTAAAAAAATCTTGGGTCAAAATAGCATTATTAGACTGAGATAAGCACTTTGGTGACATTTTCCTGTAACTTGTTCCCAGTACATTCTAAGTGGCTGCTGACTTTGTGAGGTCTCTAAAAGTGGGTTTTAGGAGCCCAACACAAAATACATGAGCCCCAATGCCTTCCTTCATACAAAACTGACACCCACTTTCCTTAAAAAATCGTGGCTCAAAATGGCATTTTTGGGCTGAGATAAGCACTTTGGTGACATTTTCCTGTAACTTGTTCCCAGTACATTCTAAGTGGCTGCTGACTTTGTGAGGTCTCTAAAAGTGGGTTTTAGGAGCCCAACACAAAATACATGAGCCCCAATGCCTTCCTTCATACAAAACTGACACCCACTTTCCTTAAAAAATCGTGGCTCAAAATGGCATTTTTGGGCTGAGATAAGCACTTTGGTGACATTTTCCTGTAACTTGTTCCCAGTACATTCTAAGTGGCTGCTGACTTTGTGAGGTCTCTAAAAGTGGGTTTTAGGAGCCCAACACAAAATACATGAGCCCTAATGCCTTCTTTCAGACAAAACTGACTTCCACTTTCTTAAAAAAATCTTGGGTCAAAATAGCATTATTAGACTGAGATAAGCACTTTGGTGACATTTTCCTGTAACTTGTTCCCAGTACATTCTAAGTGGCTGCTGACTTTGTGAGGTCTCTAAAAGTGGGTTTTAGGAGCCCAACACAAAATACATGAGCCCCAATGCCTTCCTTCATACAAAACTGACACCCACTTTCCTTAAAAAATCGTGGCTCAAAATGGCATTTTTGGGCTGAGATAAGCACTTTGGTGACATTTTCCTGTAACTTGTTCCCAGTACATTTTAAGTGGCTGCTGACTTTGTGAGGTCTGTAAAATTGGGTTTTAGGAGCCCAACACAAAATACATGAGCCCTAATGCCTTCTTTCAGACAAAACTGACTTCCACTTTCTTAAAAAAATCTTGGGTCAAAATAGCATTATTAGACTGAGATAAGCACTTTGGTGACATTTTCCTGTAACTTGTTCCCAGTACATTCTAAGTGGCTGCTGACTTTGTGAGGTCTCTAAAAGTGGGTTTTAGGAGCCCAACACAAAATACATGAGCCCCAATGCCTTCCTTCATACAAAACTGACACCCACTTTCCTTAAAAAATCGTGGCTCAAAATGGCATTTTTGGGCTGAGATAAGCACTTTGGTGACATTTTCCTGTAACTTGTTCCCAGTACATTCTAAGTGGCTGCTGACTTTGTGAGGTCTCTAAAAGTGGGTTTTAGGAGCCCAACACAAAATACATGAGCCCCAATGCCTTCCTTCATACAAAACTGACACCCACTTTCCTTAAAAAATCGTGGCTCAAAATGGCATTTTTGGGCTGAGATAAGCACTTTGGTGACATTTTCCTGTAACTTGTTCCCAGTACATTCTAAGTGGCTGCTGACTTTGTGAGGTCTCTAAAAGTGGGTTTTAGGAGCCCAACACAAAATACATGAGCCCTAATGCCTTCTTTCAGACAAAACTGACTTCCACTTTCTTAAAAAAATCTTGGGTCAAAATAGCATTATTAGACTGAGATAAGCACTTTGGTGACATTTTCCTGTAACTTGTTCCCAGTACATTCTAAGTGGCTGCTGACTTTGTGAGGTCTCTAAAAGTGGGTTTTAGGAGCCCAACACAAAATACATGAGCCCCAATGCCTTCCTTCATACAAAACTGACACCCACTTTCCTTAAAAAATCGTGGCTCAAAATGGCATTTTTGGGCTGAGATAAGCACTTTGGTGACATTTTCCTGTAACTTGTTCCCAGTACATTCTAAGTGGCTGCTGACTTTGTGAGGTCTCTAAAAGTGGGTTTTAGGAGCCCAACACAAAATACATGAGCCCTAATGCCTTCCTTCAGACAGAACTGACACCCACTTTCTTTAAAAAATCGTGGTTCAAAATAGCATTTTTGGGCTGAGATAAGCACTTTGGTGACATTTTCCTGTAACTTGTTCCCAGTACATTTTAAGTGGCTGCTGACTTTGTGAGGTCTGTAAAATTGGGTTTTAGGAGCCCAACACAAAATACATGAGCCCTAATGCCTTCTTTCAGACAAAACTGACTTCCACTTTCTTAAAAAAATCTTGGGTCAAAATAGCATTATTAGACTGAGATAAGCACTTTGGTGACATTTTCCTGTAACTTGTTCCCAGTACATTCTAAGTGGCTGCTGACTTTGTGAGGTCTCTAAAAGTGGGTTTTAGGAGCCCAACACAAAATACATGAGCCCCAATGCCTTCCTTCATACAAAACTGACACCCACTTTCCTTAAAAAATCGTGGCTCAAAATGGCATTTTTGGGCTGAGATAAGCACTTTGGTGACATTTTCCTGTAACTTGTTCCCAGTACATTCTAAGTGGCTGCTGACTTTGTGAGGTCTCTAAAAGTGGGTTTTAGGAGCCCAACACAAAATACATGAGCCCTAATGCCTTCTTTCAGACAAAACTGACTTCCACTTTCTTAAAAAAATCTTGGGTCAAAATAGCATTATTAGACTGAGATAAGCACTTTGGTGACATTTTCCTGTAACTTGTTCCCAGTACATTCTAAGTGGCTGCTGACTTTGTGAGGTCTCTAAAAGTGGGTTTTAGGAGCCCAACACAAAATACATGAGCCCCAATGCCTTCCTTCATACAAAACTGACACCCACTTTCCTTAAAAAATCGTGGCTCAAAATGGCATTTTTGGGCTGAGATAAGCACTTTGGTGACATTTTCCTGTAACTTGTTCCCAGTACATTCTAAGTGGCTGCTGACTTTGTGAGGTCTCTAAAAGTGGGTTTTAGGAGCCCAACACAAAATACATGAGCCCTAATGCCTTCTTTCAGACAAAACTGACTTCCACTTTCTTAAAAAAATCTTGGGTCAAAATAGCATTATTAGACTGAGATAAGCACTTTGGTGACATTTTCCTGTAACTTGTTCCCAGTACATTCTAAGTGGCTGCTGACTTTGTGAGGTCTCTAAAAGTGGGTTTTAGGAGCCCAACACAAAATACATGAGCCCCAATGCCTTCCTTCATACAAAACTGACACCCACTTTCCTTAAAAAATCGTGGCTCAAAATGGCATTTTTGGGCTGAGATAAGCACTTTGGTGACATTTTCCTGTAACTTGTTCCCAGTACATTCTAAGTGGCTGCTGACTTTGTGAGGTCTCTAAAAGTGGGTTTTAGGAGCCCAACACAAAATACATGAGCCCTAATGCCTTCTTTCAGACAAAACTGACTTCCACTTTCTTAAAAAAATCTTGGGTCAAAATAGCATTATTAGACTGAGATAAGCACTTTGGTGACATTTTCCTGTAACTTGTTCCCAGTACATTCTAAGTGGCTGCTGACTTTGTGAGGTCTCTAAAAGTGGGTTTTAGGAGCCCAACACAAAATACATGAGCCCCAATGCCTTCCTTCATACAAAACTGACACCCACTTTCCTTAAAAAATCGTGGCTCAAAATGGCATTTTTGGGCTGAGATAAGCACTTTGGTGACATTTTCCTGTAACTTGTTCCCAGTACATTCTAAGTGGCTGCTGACTTTGTGAGGTCTCTAAAAGTGGGTTTTAGGAGCCCAACACAAAATACATGAGCCCTAATGCCTTCTTTCAGACAAAACTGACTTCCACTTTCTTAAAAAAATCTTGGGTCAAAATAGCATTATTAGACTGAGATAAGCACTTTGGTGACATTTTCCTGTAACTTGTTCCCAGTACATTCTAAGTGGCTGCTGACTTTGTGAGGTCTCTAAAAGTGGGTTTTAGGAGCCCAACACAAAATACATGAGCCCCAATGCCTTCCTTCATACAAAACTGACACCCACTTTCCTTAAAAAATCGTGGCTCAAAATGGCATTTTTGGGCTGAGATAAGCACTTTGGTGACATTTTCCTGTAACTTGTTCCCAGTACATTCTAAGTGGCTGCTGACTTTGTGAGGTCTCTAAAAGTGGGTTTTAGGAGCCCAACACAAAATACATGAGCCCTAATGCCTTCTTTCAGACAAAACTGACTTCCACTTTCTTAAAAAAATCTTGGGTCAAAATAGCATTATTAGACTGAGATAAGCACTTTGGTGACATTTTCCTGTAACTTGTTCCCAGTACATTCTAAGTGGCTGCTGACTTTGTGAGGTCTCTAAAAGTGGGTTTTAGGAGCCCAACACAAAATACATGAGCCCCAATGCCTTCCTTCATACAAAACTGACACCCACTTTCCTTAAAAAATCGTGGCTCAAAATGGCATTTTTGGGCTGAGATAAGCACTTTGGTGACATTTTCCTGTAACTTGTTCCCAGTACATTCTAAGTGGCTGCTGACTTTGTGAGGTCTATAAAGTGGGTTTTAGGAGCCCAACACAAAATACATGAGCCCTAATGCCTTCTTTCAGACAAAACTGACTTCCACTTTCTTAAAAAAATCTTGGGTCAAAATAGCATTATTAGACTGAGATAAGCACTTTGGTGACATTTTCCTGTAACTTGTTCCCAGTACATTCTAAGTGGCTGCTGACTTTGTGAGGTCTCTAAAAGTGGGTTTTAGGAGCCCAACACAAAATACATGAGCCCCAATGCCTTCCTTCATACAAAACTGACACCCACTTTCCTTAAAAAATCGTGGCTCAAAATGGCATTTTTGGGCTGAGATAAGCACTTTGGTGACATTTTCCTGTAACTTGTTCCCAGTACATTCTAAGTGGCTGCTGACTTTGTGAGGTCTCTAAAAGTGGGTTTTAGGAGCCCAACACAAAATACATGAGCCCTAATGCCTTCTTTCAGACAAAACTGACTTCCACTTTCTTAAAAAAATCTTGGGTCAAAATAGCATTATTAGACTGAGATAAGCACTTTGGTGACATTTTCCTGTAACTTGTTCCCAGTACATTCTAAGTGGCTGCTGACTTTGTGAGGTCTCTAAAAGTGGGTTTTAGGAGCCCAACACAAAATACATGAGCCCCAATGCCTTCCTTCATACAAAACTGACACCCACTTTCCTTAAAAAATCGTGGCTCAAAATGGCATTTTTGGGCTGAGATAAGCACTTTGGTGACATTTTCCTGTAACTTGTTCCCAGTACATTCTAAGTGGCTGCTGACTTTGTGAGGTCTCTAAAAGTGGGTTTTAGGAGCCCAACACAAAATACATGAGCCCTAATGCCTTCTTTCAGACAAAACTGACTTCCACTTTCTTAAAAACATCTTGGGTCAAAATAGCATTATTAGACTGAGATAAGCACTTTGGTGACATTTTCCTGTAACTTGTTCCCAGTACATTCTAAGTGGCTGCTGACTTTGTGAGGTCTCTAAAAGTGGGTTTTAGGAGCCCAACACAAAATACATGAGCCCCAATGCCTTCCTTCATACAAAACTGACACCCACTTTCCTTAAAAAATCGTGGCTCAAAATGGCATTTTTGGGCTGAGATAAGCACTTTGGTGACATTTTCTTGTAACTTGTTCCCAGTACATTCTAAGTGGCTGCTGACTTTGTGAGGTCTCTAAAAGTGGGTTTTAGGAGCCCAACACAAAATACATGAGCCCCAATGCCTTCCTTCATACAAAACTGACACCCACTTTCCTTAAAAAATCGTGGCTCAAAATGGCATTTTTGGGCTGAGATAAGCACTTTGGTGACATTTTCCTGTAACTTGTTCCCAGTACATTCTAAGTGGCTGCTGACTTTGTGAGGTCTCTAAAAGTGGGTTTTAGGAGCCCAACACAAAATACATGAGCCCTAATGCCTTCTTTCAGACAAAACTGACTTCCACTTTCTTAAAAAAATCTTGGGTCAAAATAGCATTATTAGACTGAGATAAGCACTTTGGTGACATTTTCCTGTAACTTGTTCCCAGTACATTCTAAGTGGCTGCTGACTTTGTGAGGTCTCTAAAAGTGGGTTTTAGGAGCCCAACACAAAATACATGAGCCCCAATGCCTTCCTTCATACAAAACTGACACCCACTTTCCTTAAAAAATCGTGGCTCAAAATGGCATTTTTGGGCTGAGATAAGCACTTTGGTGACATTTTCCTGTAACTTGTTCCCAGTACATTCTAAGTGGCTGCTGACTTTGTGAGGTCTCTAAAAGTGGGTTTTAGGAGCCCAACACAAAATACATGAGCCCTAATGCCTTCTTTCAGACAAAACTGACTTCCACTTTCTTAAAAAAATCTTGGGTCAAAATAGCATTATTAGACTGAGATAAGCACTTTGGTGACATTTTCCTGTAACTTGTTCCCAGTACATTCTAAGTGGCTGCTGACTTTGTGAGGTCTCTAAAAGTGGGTTTTAGGAGCCCAACACAAAATACATGAGCCCCAATGCCTTCCTTCATACAAAACTGACACCCACTTTCCTTAAAAAATCGTGGCTCAAAATGGCATTTTTGGGCTGAGATAAGCACTTTGGTGACATTTTCCTGTAACTTGTTCCCAGTACATTCTAAGTGGCTGCTGACTTTGTGAGGTCTCTAAAAGTGGGTTTTAGGAGCCCAACACAAAATACATGAGCCCTAATGCCTTCTTTCAGACAAAACTGACTTCCACTTTCTTAAAAAAATCTTGGGTCAAAATAGCATTATTAGACTGAGATAAGCACTTTGGTGACATTTTCCTGTAACTTGTTCCCAGTACATTCTAAGTGGCTGCTGACTTTGTGAGGTCTCTAAAAGTGGGTTTTAGGAGCCCAACACAAAATACATGAGCCCCAATGCCTTCCTTCATACAAAACTGACACCCACTTTCCTTAAAAAATCGTGGCTCAAAATGGCATTTTTGGGCTGAGATAAGCACTTTGGTGACATTTTCCTGTAACTTGTTCCCAGTACATTCTAAGTGGCTGCTGACTTTGTGAGGTCTCTAAAAGTGGGTTTTAGGAGCCCAACACAAAATACATGAGCCCTAATGCCTTCTTTCAGACAAAACTGACTTCCACTTTCTTAAAAAAATCTTGGGTCAAAATAGCATTATTAGACTGAGATAAGCACTTTGGTGACATTTTCCTGTAACTTGTTCCCAGTACATTCTAAGTGGCTGCTGACTTTGTGAGGTCTCTAAAAGTGGGTTTTAGGAGCCCAACACAAAATACATGAGCCCCAATGCCTTCCTTCATACAAAACTGACACCCACTTTCCTTAAAAAATCGTGGCTCAAAATGGCATTTTTGGGCTGAGATAAGCACTTTGGTGACATTTTCCTGTAACTTGTTCCCAGTACATTCTAAGTGGCTGCTGACTTTGTGAGGTCTCTAAAAGTGGGTTTTAGGAGCCCAACACAAAATACATGAGCCCTAATGCCTTCTTTCAGACAAAACTGACTTCCACTTTCTTAAAAAAATCTTGGGTCAAAATAGCATTATTAGACTGAGATAAGCACTTTGGTGACATTTTCCTGTAACTTGTTCCCAGTACATTCTAAGTGGCTGCTGACTTTGTGAGGTCTCTAAAAGTGGGTTTTAGGAGCCCAACACAAAATACATGAGCCCCAATGCCTTCCTTCATACAAAACTGACACCCACTTTCCTTAAAAAATCGTGGCTCAAAATGGCATTTTTGGGCTGAGATAAGCACTTTGGTGACATTTTCCTGTAACTTGTTCCCAGTACATTCTAAGTGGCTGCTGACTTTGTGAGGTCTCTAAAAGTGGGTTTTAGGAGCCCAACACAAAATACATGAGCCCTAATGCCTTCTTTCAGACAAAACTGACTTCCACTTTCTTAAAAAAATCTTGGGTCAAAATAGCATTATTAGACTGAGATAAGCACTTTGGTGACATTTTCCTGTAACTTGTTCCCAGTACATTCTAAGTGGCTGCTGACTTTGTGAGGTCTCTAAAAGTGGGTTTTAGGAGCCCAACACAAAATACATGAGCCCCAATGCCTTCCTTCATACAAAACTGACACCCACTTTCCTTAAAAAATCGTGGCTCAAAATGGCATTTTTGGGCTGAGATAAGCACTTTGGTGACATTTTCCTGTAACTTGTTCCCAGTACATTCTAAGTGGCTGCTGACTTTGTGAGGTCTCTAAAAGTGGGTTTTAGGAGCCCAACACAAAATACATGAGCCCTAATGCCTTCTTTCAGACAAAACTGACTTCCACTTTCTTAAAAAAATCTTGGGTCAAAATAGCATTATTAGACTGAGATAAGCACTTTGGTGACATTTTCCTGTAACTTGTTCCCAGTACATTCTAAGTGGCTGCTGACTTTGTGAGGTCTCTAAAAGTGGGTTTTAGGAGCCCAACACAAAATACATGAGCCCCAATGCCTTCCTTCATACAAAACTGACACCCACTTTCCTTAAAAAATCGTGGCTCAAAATGGCATTTTTGGGCTGAGATAAGCACTTTGGTGACATTTTCCTGTAACTTGTTCCCAGTACATTCTAAGTGGCTGCTGACTTTGTGAGGTCTCTAAAAGTGGGTTTTAGGAGCCCAACACAAAATACATGAGCCCTAATGCCTTCTTTCAGACAAAACTGACTTCCACTTTCTTAAAAAAATCTTGGGTCAAAATAGCATTATTAGACTGAGATAAGCACTTTGGTGACATTTTCCTGTAACTTGTTCCCAGTACATTCTAAGTGGCTGCTGACTTTGTGAGGTCTCTAAAAGTGGGTTTTAGGAGCCCAACACAAAATACATGAGCCCCAATGCCTTCCTTCATACAAAACTGACACCCACTTTCCTTAAAAAATCGTGGCTCAAAATGGCATTTTTGGGCTGAGATAAGCACTTTGGTGACATTTTCCTGTAACTTGTTCCCAGTACATTCTAAGTGGCTGCTGACTTTGTGAGGTCTCTAAAAGTGGGTTTTAGGAGCCCAACACAAAATACATGAGCCCTAATGCCTTCTTTCAGACAAAACTGACTTCCACTTTCTTAAAAAAATCTTGGGTCAAAATAGCATTATTAGACTGAGATAAGCACTTTGGTGACATTTTCCTGTAACTTGTTCCCAGTACATTCTAAGTGGCTGCTGACTTTGTGAGGTCTCTAAAAGTGGGTTTTAGGAGCCCAACACAAAATACATGAGCCCCAATGCCTTCCTTCATACAAAACTGACACCCACTTTCCTTAAAAAATCGTGGCTCAAAATGGCATTTTTGGGCTGAGATAAGCACTTTGGTGACATTTTCCTGTAACTTGTTCCCAGTACATTCTAAGTGGCTGCTGACTTTGTGAGGTCTCTAAAAGTGGGTTTTAGGAGCCCAACACAAAATACATGAGCCCTAATGCCTTCTTTCAGACAAAACTGACTTCCACTTTCTTAAAAAAATCTTGGGTCAAAATAGCATTATTAGACTGAGATAAGCACTTTGGTGACATTTTCCTGTAACTTGTTCCCAGTACATTCTAAGTGGCTGCTGACTTTGTGAGGTCTCTAAAAGTGGGTTTTAGGAGCCCAACACAAAATACATGAGCCCCAATGCCTTCCTTCATACAAAACTGACACCCACTTTCCTTAAAAAATCGTGGCTCAAAATGGCATTTTTGGGCTGAGATAAGCACTTTGGTGACATTTTCCTGTAACTTGTTCCCAGTACATTCTAAGTGGCTGCTGACTTTGTGAGGTCTCTAAAAGTGGGTTTTAGGAGCCCAACACAAAATACATGAGCCCTAATGCCTTCCTTCAGACAGAACTGACACCCACTTTCTTTAAAAAATCGTGGTTCAAAATAGCATTTTTGGGCTGAGATAAGCACTTTGGTGACATTTTCCTGTAACTTGTTCCCAGTACATTTTAAGTGGCTGCTGACTTTGTGAGGTCTGTAAAATTGGGTTTTAGGAGCCCAACACAAAATACATGAGCCCTAATGCCTTCTTTCAGACAAAACTGACTTCCACTTTCTTAAAAAAATCTTGGGTCAAAATAGCATTATTAGACTGAGATAAGCACTTTGGTGACATTTTCCTGTAACTTGTTCCCAGTACATTCTAAGTGGCTGCTGACTTTGTGAGGTCTCTAAAAGTGGGTTTTAGGAGCCCAACACAAAATACATGAGCCCCAATGCCTTCCTTCATACAAAACTGACACCCACTTTCCTTAAAAAATCGTGGCTCAAAATGGCATTTTTGGGCTGAGATAAGCACTTTGGTGACATTTTCCTGTAACTTGTTCCCAGTACATTCTAAGTGGCTGCTGACTTTGTGAGGTCTCTAAAAGTGGGTTTTAGGAGCCCAACACAAAATACATGAGCCCTAATGCCTTCTTTCAGACAAAACTGACTTCCACTTTCTTAAAAAAATCTTGGGTCAAAATAGCATTATTAGACTGAGATAAGCACTTTGGTGACATTTTCCTGTAACTTGTTCCCAGTACATTCTAAGTGGCTGCTGACTTTGTGAGGTCTCTAAAAGTGGGTTTTAGGAGCCCAACACAAAATACATGAGCCCCAATGCCTTCCTTCATACAAAACTGACACCCACTTTCCTTAAAAAATCGTGGCTCAAAATGGCATTTTTGGGCTGAGATAAGCACTTTGGTGACATTTTCCTGTAACTTGTTCCCAGTACATTCTAAGTGGCTGCTGACTTTGTGAGGTCTCTAAAAGTGGGTTTTAGGAGCCCAACACAAAATACATGAGCCCTAATGCCTTCTTTCAGACAAAACTGACTTCCACTTTCTTAAAAAAATCTTGGGTCAAAATAGCATTATTAGACTGAGATAAGCACTTTGGTGACATTTTCCTGTAACTTGTTCCCAGTACATTCTAAGTGGCTGCTGACTTTGTGAGGTCTCTAAAAGTGGGTTTTAGGAGCCCAACACAAAATACATGAGCCCCAATGCCTTCCTTCATACAAAACTGACACCCACTTTCCTTAAAAAATCGTGGCTCAAAATGGCATTTTTGGGCTGAGATAAGCACTTTGGTGACATTTTCCTGTAACTTGTTCCCAGTACATTCTAAGTGGCTGCTGACTTTGTGAGGTCTCTAAAAGTGGGTTTTAGGAGCCCAACACAAAATACATGAGCCCTAATGCCTTCTTTCAGACAAAACTGACTTCCACTTTCTTAAAAAAATCTTGGGTCAAAATAGCATTATTAGACTGAGATAAGCACTTTGGTGACATTTTCCTGTAACTTGTTCCCAGTACATTCTAAGTGGCTGCTGACTTTGTGAGGTCTCTAAAAGTGGGTTTTAGGAGCCCAACACAAAATACATGAGCCCCAATGCCTTCCTTCATACAAAACTGACACCCACTTTCCTTAAAAAATCGTGGCTCAAAATGGCATTTTTGGGCTGAGATAAGCACTTTGGTGACATTTTCCTGTAACTTGTTCCCAGTACATTCTAAGTGGCTGCTGACTTTGTGAGGTCTCCAAAAGTGGGTTTTAGGAGCCCAACACAAAATACATGAGCCCTAATGCCTTCTTTCAGACAAAACTGACTTCCACTTTCTTAAAAAAATCTTGGGTCAAAATAGCATTATTAGACTGAGATAAGCACTTTGGTGACATTTTCCTGTAACTTGTTCCCAGTACATTCTAAGTGGCTGCTGACTTTGTGAGGTCTCTAAAAGTGGGTTTTAGGAGCCCAACACAAAATACATGAGCCCCAATGCCTTCCTTCATACAAAACTGACACCCACTTTCCTTAAAAAATCGTGGCTCAAAATGGCATTTTTGGGCTGAGATAAGCACTTTGGTGACATTTTCCTGTAACTTGTTCCCAGTACATTCTAAGTGGCTGCTGACTTTGTGAGGTCTCCAAAAGTGGGTTTTAGGAGCCCAACACAAAATACATGAGCCCTAATGCCTTCTTTCAGACAAAACTGACTTCCACTTTCTTAAAAAAATCTTGGGTCAAAATAGCATTATTAGACTGAGATAAGCACTTTGGTGACATTTTCCTGTAACTTGTTCCCAGTACATTCTAAGTGGCTGCTGACTTTGTGAGGTCTCTAAAAGTGGGTTTTAGGAGCCCAACACAAAATACATGAGCCCCAATGCCTTCCTTCATACAAAACTGACACCCACTTTCCTTAAAAAATCGTGGCTCAAAATGGCATTTTTGGGCTGAGATAAGCACTTTGGTGACATTTTCCTGTAACTTGTTCCCAGTACATTCTAAGTGGCTGCTGACTTTGTGAGGTCTCCAAAAGTGGGTTTTAGGAGCCCAACACAAAATACATGAGCCCTAATGCCTTCTTTCAGACAAAACTGACTTCCACTTTCTTAAAAAAATCTTGGGTCAAAATAGCATTATTAGACTGAGATAAGCACTTTGGTGACATTTTCCTGTAACTTGTTCCCAGTACATTCTAAGTGGCTGCTGACTTTGTGAGGTCTCTAAAAGTGGGTTTTAGGAGCCCAACACAAAATACATGAGCCCCAATGCCTTCCTTCATACAAAACTGACACCCACTTTCCTTAAAAAATCGTGGCTCAAAATGGCATTTTTGGGCTGAGATAAGCACTTTGGTGACATTTTCCTGTAACTTGTTCCCAGTACATTCTAAGTGGCTGCTGACTTTGTGAGGTCTCTAAAAGTGGGTTTTAGGAGCCCAACACAAAATACATGAGCCCCAATGCCTTCCTTCATACAAAACTGACACCCACTTTCCTTAAAAAATCGTGGCTCAAAATGGCATTTTTGGGCTGAGATAAGCACTTTGGTGACATTTTCCTGTAACTTGTTCCCAGTACATTCTAAGTGGCTGCTGACTTTGTGAGGTCTCTAAAAGTGGGTTTTAGGAGCCCAACACAAAATACATGAGCCCTAATGCCTTCTTTCAGACAAAACTGACTTCCACTTTCTTAAAAAAATCTTGGGTCAAAATAGCATTATTAGACTGAGATAAGCACTTTGGTGACATTTTCCTGTAACTTGTTCCCAGTACATTCTAAGTGGCTGCTGACTTTGTGAGGTCTCTAAAAGTGGGTTTTAGGAGCCCAACACAAAATACATGAGCCCCAATGCCTTCCTTCATACAAAACTGACACCCACTTTCCTTAAAAAATCGTGGCTCAAAATGGCATTTTTGGGCTGAGATAAGCACTTTGGTGACATTTTCCTGTAACTTGTTCCCAGTACATTCTAAGTGGCTGCTGACTTTGTGAGGTCTCTAAAAGTGGGTTTTAGGAGCCCAACACAAAATACATGAGCCCTAATGCCTTCTTTCAGACAAAACTGACTTCCACTTTCTTAAAAAAATCTTGGGTCAAAATAGCATTATTAGACTGAGATAAGCACTTTGGTGACATTTTCCTGTAACTTGTTCCCAGTACATTCTAAGTGGCTGCTGACTTTGTGAGGTCTCTAAAAGTGGGTTTTAGGAGCCCAACACAAAATACATGAGCCCCAATGCCTTCCTTCATACAAAACTGACACCCACTTTCCTTAAAAAATCGTGGCTCAAAATGGCATTTTTGGGCTGAGATAAGCACTTTGGTGACATTTTCCTGTAACTTGTTCCCAGTACATTCTAAGTGGCTGCTGACTTTGTGAGGTCTCTAAAAGTGGGTTTTAGGAGCCCAACACAAAATACATGAGCCCTAATGCCTTCCTTCAGACAGAACTGACACCCACTTTCTTTAAAAAATCGTGGTTCAAAATAGCATTTTTGGGCTGAGATAAGCACTTTGGTGACATTTTCCTGTAACTTGTTCCCAGTACATTTTAAGTGGCTGCTGACTTTGTGAGGTCTGTAAAATTGGGTTTTAGGAGCCCAACACAAAATACATGAGCCCTAATGCCTTCTTTCAGACAAAACTGACTTCCACTTTCTTAAAAAAATCTTGGGTCAAAATAGCATTATTAGACTGAGATAAGCACTTTGGTGACATTTTCCTGTAACTTGTTCCCAGTACATTCTAAGTGGCTGCTGACTTTGTGAGGTCTCTAAAAGTGGGTTTTAGGAGCCCAACACAAAATACATGAGCCCCAATGCCTTCCTTCATACAAAACTGACACCCACTTTCCTTAAAAAATCGTGGCTCAAAATGGCATTTTTGGGCTGAGATAAGCACTTTGGTGACATTTTCCTGTAACTTGTTCCCAGTACATTCTAAGTGGCTGCTGACTTTGTGAGGTCTCTAAAAGTGGGTTTTAGGAGCCCAACACAAAATACATGAGCCCTAATGCCTTCTTTCAGACAAAACTGACTTCCACTTTCTTAAAAAAATCTTGGGTCAAAATAGCATTATTAGACTGAGATAAGCACTTTGGTGACATTTTCCTGTAACTTGTTCCCAGTACATTCTAAGTGGCTGCTGACTTTGTGAGGTCTCTAAAAGTGGGTTTTAGGAGCCCAACACAAAATACATGAGCCCCAATGCCTTCCTTCATACAAAACTGACACCCACTTTCCTTAAAAAATCGTGGCTCAAAATGGCATTTTTGGGCTGAGATAAGCACTTTGGTGACATTTTCCTGTAACTTGTTCCCAGTACATTCTAAGTGGCTGCTGACTTTGTGAGGTCTCTAAAAGTGGGTTTTAGGAGCCCAACACAAAATACATGAGCCCTAATGCCTTCTTTCAGACAAAACTGACTTCCACTTTCTTAAAAAAATCTTGGGTCAAAATAGCATTATTAGACTGAGATAAGCACTTTGGTGACATTTTCCTGTAACTTGTTCCCAGTACATTCTAAGTGGCTGCTGACTTTGTGAGGTCTCTAAAAGTGGGTTTTAGGAGCCCAACACAAAATACATGAGCCCCAATGCCTTCCTTCATACAAAACTGACACCCACTTTCCTTAAAAAATCGTGGCTCAAAATGGCATTTTTGGGCTGAGATAAGCACTTTGGTGACATTTTCCTGTAACTTGTTCCCAGTACATTCTAAGTGGCTGCTGACTTTGTGAGGTCTCTAAAAGTGGGTTTTAGGAGCCCAACACAAAATACATGAGCCCTAATGCCTTCTTTCAGACAAAACTGACTTCCACTTTCTTAAAAAAATCTTGGGTCAAAATAGCATTATTAGACTGAGATAAGCACTTTGGTGACATTTTCCTGTAACTTGTTCCCAGTACATTCTAAGTGGCTGCTGACTTTGTGAGGTCTCTAAAAGTGGGTTTTAGGAGCCCAACACAAAATACATGAGCCCCAATGCCTTCCTTCATACAAAACTGACACCCACTTTCCTTAAAAAATCGTGGCTGAAAATGGCATTTTTGGGCTGAGATAAGCACTTTGGTGACATTTTCCTGTAACTTGTTCCCAGTACATTCTAAGTGGCTGCTGACTTTGTGAGGTCTCTAAAAGTGGGTTTTAGGAGCCCAACACAAAATACATGAGCCCTAATGCCTTCTTTCAGACAAAACTGACTTCCACTTTCTTAAAAAAATCTTGGGTCAAAATAGCATTATTAGACTGAGATAAGCACTTTGGTGACATTTTCCTGTAACTTGTTCCCAGTACATTCTAAGTGGCTGCTGACTTTGTGAGGTCTCTAAAAGTGGGTTTTAGGAGCCCAACACAAAATACATGAGCCCCAATGCCTTCCTTCATACAAAACTGACACCCACTTTCCTTAAAAAATCGTGGCTCAAAATGGCATTTTTGGGCTGAGATAAGCACTTTGGTGACATTTTCCTGTAACTTGTTCCCAGTACATTCTAAGTGGCTGCTGACTTTGTGAGGTCTCTAAAAGTGGGTTTTAGGAGCCCAACACAAAATACATGAGCCCTAATGCCTTCTTTCAGACAAAACTGACTTCCACTTTCTTAAAAAAATCTTGGGTCAAAATAGCATTATTAGACTGAGATAAGCACTTTGGTGACATTTTCCTGTAACTTGTTCCCAGTACATTCTAAGTGGCTGCTGACTTTGTGAGGTCTCTAAAAGTGGGTTTTAGGAGCCCAACACAAAATACATGAGCCCCAATGCCTTCCTTCATACAAAACTGACACCCACTTTCCTTAAAAAATCGTGGCTGAAAATGGCATTTTTGGGCTGAGATAAGCACTTTGGTGACATTTTCCTGTAACTTGTTCCCAGTACATTCTAAGTGGCTGCTGACTTTGTGAGGTCTCTAAAAGTGGGTTTTAGGAGCCCAACACAAAATACATGAGCCCTAATGCCTTCTTTCAGACAAAACTGACTTCCACTTTCTTAAAAAAATCTTGGGTCAAAATAGCATTATTAGACTGAGATAAGCACTTTGGTGACATTTTCCTGTAACTTGTTCCCAGTACATTCTAAGTGGCTGCTGACTTTGTGAGGTCTCTAAAAGTGGGTTTTAGGAGCCCAACACAAAATACATGAGCCCCAATGCCTTCCTTCATACAAAACTGACACCCACTTTCCTTAAAAAATCGTGGCTCAAAATGGCATTTTTGGGCTGAGATAAGCACTTTGGTGACATTTTCCTGTAACTTGTTCCCAGTACATTCTAAGTGGCTGCTGACTTTGTGAGGTCTCTAAAAGTGGGTTTTAGGAGCCCAACACAAAATACATGAGCCCTAATGCCTTCTTTCAGACAAAACTGACTTCCACTTTCTTAAAAAAATCTTGGGTCAAAATAGCATTATTAGACTGAGATAAGCACTTTGGTGACATTTTCCTGTAACTTGTTCCCAGTACATTCTAAGTGGCTGCTGACTTTGTGAGGTCTCTAAAAGTGGGTTTTAGGAGCCCAACACAAAATACATGAGCCCCAATGCCTTCCTTCATACAAAACTGACACCCACTTTCCTTAAAAAATCGTGGCTCAAAATGGCATTTTTGGGCTGAGATAAGCACTTTGGTGACATTTTCCTGTAACTTGTTCCCAGTACATTCTAAGTGGCTGCTGACTTTGTGAGGTCTCTAAAAGTGGGTTTTAGGAGCCCAACACAAAATACATGAGCCCTAATGCCTTCTTTCAGACAAAACTGACTTCCACTTTCTTAAAAAAATCTTGGGTCAAAATAGCATTATTAGACTGAGATAAGCACTTTGGTGACATTTTCCTGTAACTTGTTCCCAGTACATTCTAAGTGGCTGCTGACTTTGTGAGGTCTCTAAAAGTGGGTTTTAGGAGCCCAACACAAAATACATGAGCCCCAATGCCTTCCTTCATACAAAACTGACACCCACTTTCCTTAAAAAATCGTGGCTCAAAATGGCATTTTTGGGCTGAGATAAGCACTTTGGTGACATTTTCCTGTAACTTGTTCCCAGTACATTCTAAGTGGCTGCTGACTTTGTGAGGTCTCTAAAAGTGGGTTTTAGGAGCCCAACACAAAATACATGAGCCCTAATGCCTTCTTTCAGACAAAACTGACTTCCACTTTCTTAAAAAAATCTTGGGTCAAAATAGCATTATTAGACTGAGATAAGCACTTTGGTGACATTTTCCTGTAACTTGTTCCCAGTACATTCTAAGTGGCTGCTGACTTTGTGAGGTCTCTAAAAGTGGGTTTTAGGAGCCCAACACAAAATACATGAGCCCCAATGCCTTCCTTCATACAAAACTGACACCCACTTTCCTTAAAAAATCGTGGCTCAAAATGGCATTTTTGGGCTGAGATAAGCACTTTGGTGACATTTTCCTGTAACTTGTTCCCAGTACATTCTAAGTGGCTGCTGACTTTGTGAGGTCTCTAAAAGTGGGTTTTAGGAGCCCAACACAAAATACATGAGCCCTAATGCCTTCTTTCAGACAAAACTGACTTCCACTTTCTTAAAAAAATCTTGGGTCAAAATAGCATTATTAGACTGAGATAAGCACTTTGGTGACATTTTCCTGTAACTTGTTCCCAGTACATTCTAAGTGGCTGCTGACTTTGTGAGGTCTCTAAAAGTGGGTTTTAGGAGCCCAACACAAAATACATGAGCCCCAATGCCTTCCTTCATACAAAACTGACACCCACTTTCCTTAAAAAATCGTGGCTCAAAATGGCATTTTTGGGCTGAGATAAGCACTTTGGTGACATTTTCCTGTAACTTGTTCCCAGTACATTCTAAGTGGCTGCTGACTTTGTGAGGTCTCTAAAAGTGGGTTTTAGGAGCCCAACACAAAATACATGAGCCCTAATGCCTTCTTTCAGACAAAACTGACTTCCACTTTCTTAAAAAAATCTTGGGTCAAAATAGCATTATTAGACTGAGATAAGCACTTTGGTGACATTTTCCTGTAACTTGTTCCCAGTACATTCTAAGTGGCTGCTGACTTTGTGAGGTCTCTAAAAGTGGGTTTTAGGAGCCCAACACAAAATACATGAGCCCCAATGCCTTCCTTCATACAAAACTGACACCCACTTTCCTTAAAAAATCGTGGCTCAAAATGGCATTTTTGGGCTGAGATAAGCACTTTGGTGACATTTTCCTGTAACTTGTTCCCAGTACATTCTAAGTGGCTGCTGACTTTGTGAGGTCTCCAAAAGTGGGTTTTAGGAGCCCAACACAAAATACATGAGCCCTAATGCCTTCTTTCAGACAAAACTGACTTCCACTTTCTTAAAAAAATCTTGGGTCAAAATAGCATTATTAGACTGAGATAAGCACTTTGGTGACATTTTCCTGTAACTTGTTCCCAGTACATTCTAAGTGGCTGCTGACTTTGTGAGGTCTCTAAAAGTGGGTTTTAGGAGCCCAACACAAAATACATGAGCCCCAATGCCTTCCTTCATACAAAACTGACACCCACTTTCCTTAAAAAATCGTGGCTCAAAATGGCATTTTTGGGCTGAGATAAGCACTTTGGTGACATTTTCCTGTAACTTGTTCCCAGTACATTCTAAGTGGCTGCTGACTTTGTGAGGTCTCTAAAAGTGGGTTTTAGGAGCCCAACACAAAATACATGAGCCCTAATGCCTTCTTTCAGACAAAACTGACTTCCACTTTCTTAAAAAAATCTTGGGTCAAAATAGCATTATTAGACTGAGATAAGCACTTTGGTGACATTTTCCTGTAACTTGTTCCCAGTACATTCTAAGTGGCTGCTGACTTTGTGAGGTCTCTAAAAGTGGGTTTTAGGAGCCCAACACAAAATACATGAGCCCCAATGCCTTCCTTCATACAAAACTGACACCCACTTTCCTTAAAAAATCGTGGCTCAAAATGGCATTTTTGGGCTGAGATAAGCACTTTGGTGACATTTTCCTGTAACTTGTTCCCAGTACATTCTAAGTGGCTGCTGACTTTGTGAGGTCTCTAAAAGTGGGTTTTAGGAGCCCAACACAAAATACATGAGCCCTAATGCCTTCTTTCAGACAAAACTGACTTCCACTTTCTTAAAAAAATCTTGGGTCAAAATAGCATTATTAGACTGAGATAAGCACTTTGGTGACATTTTCCTGTAACTTGTTCCCAGTACATTCTAAGTGGCTGCTGACTTTGTGAGGTCTCTAAAAGTGGGTTTTAGGAGCCCAACACAAAATACATGAGCCCCAATGCCTTCCTTCATACAAAACTGACACCCACTTTCCTTAAAAAATCGTGGCTCAAAATGGCATTTTTGGGCTGAGATAAGCACTTTGGTGACATTTTCCTGTAACTTGTTCCCAGTACATTCTAAGTGGCTGCTGACTTTGTGAGGTCTCTAAAAGTGGGTTTTAGGAGCCCAACACAAAATACATGAGCCCTAATGCCTTCCTTCATACAAAACTGACACCCACTTTCCTTAAAAAATCGTGGCTCAAAATGGCATTTTTGGGCTGAGATAAGCACTTTGGTGACATTTTCCTGTAACTTGTTCCCAGTACATTCTAAGTGGCTGCTGACTTTGTGAGGTCTCTAAAAGTGGGTTTTAGGAGCCCAACACAAAATACATGAGCCCTAATGCCTTCTTTCAGACAAAACTGACTTCCACTTTCTTAAAAAAATCTTGGGTCAAAATAGCATTATTAGACTGAGATAAGCACTTTGGTGACATTTTCCTGTAACTTGTTCCCAGTACATTCTAAGTGGCTGCTGACTTTGTGAGGTCTCTAAAAGTGGGTTTTAGGAGCCCAACACAAAATACATGAGCCCTAATGCCTTCCTTCAGACAGAACTGACACCCACTTTCTTTAAAAAATCGTGGTTCAAAATAGCATTTTTGGGCTGAGATAAGCACTTTGGTGACATTTTCCTGTAACTTGTTCCCAGTACATTTTAAGTGGCTGCTGACTTTGTGAGGTCTGTAAAATTGGGTTTTAGGAGCCCAACACAAAATACATGAGCCCTAATGCCTTCTTTCAGACAAAACTGACTTCCACTTTCTTAAAAAAATCTTGGGTCAAAATAGCATTATTAGACTGAGATAAGCACTTTGGTGACATTTTCCTGTAACTTGTTCCCAGTACATTCTAAGTGGCTGCTGACTTTGTGAGGTCTCTAAAAGTGGGTTTTAGGAGCCCAACACAAAATACATGAGCCCCAATGCCTTCCTTCATACAAAACTGACACCCACTTTCCTTAAAAAATCGTGGCTCAAAATGGCATTTTTGGGCTGAGATAAGCACTTTGGTGACATTTTCCTGTAACTTGTTCCCAGTACATTCTAAGTGGCTGCTGACTTTGTGAGGTCTCTAAAAGTGGGTTTTAGGAGCCCAACACAAAATACATGAGCCCTAATGCCTTCTTTCAGACAAAACTGACTTCCACTTTCTTAAAAAAATCTTGGGTCAAAATAGCATTATTAGACTGAGATAAGCACTTTGGTGACATTTTCCTGTAACTTGTTCCCAGTACATTCTAAGTGGCTGCTGACTTTGTGAGGTCTCTAAAAGTGGGTTTTAGGAGCCCAACACAAAATACATGAGCCCCAATGCCTTCCTTCATACAAAACTGACACCCACTTTCCTTAAAAAATCGTGGCTCAAAATGGCATTTTTGGGCTGAGATAAGCACTTTGGTGACATTTTCCTGTAACTTGTTCCCAGTACATTCTAAGTGGCTGCTGACTTTGTGAGGTCTCTAAAAGTGGGTTTTAGGAGCCCAACACAAAATACATGAGCCCTAATGCCTTCTTTCAGACAAAACTGACTTCCACTTTCTTAAAAAAATCTTGGGTCAAAATAGCATTATTAGACTGAGATAAGCACTTTGGTGACATTTTCCTGTAACTTGTTCCCAGTACATTCTAAGTGGCTGCTGACTTTGTGAGGTCTCTAAAAGTGGGTTTTAGGAGCCCAACACAAAATACATGAGCCCCAATGCCTTCCTTCATACAAAACTGACACCCACTTTCCTTAAAAAATCGTGGCTCAAAATGGCATTTTTGGGCTGAGATAAGCACTTTGGTGACATTTTCCTGTAACTTGTTCCCAGTACATTCTAAGTGGCTGCTGACTTTGTGAGGTCTCTAAAAGTGGGTTTTAGGAGCCCAACACAAAATACATGAGCCCTAATGCCTTCTTTCAGACAAAACTGACTTCCACTTTCTTAAAAAAATCTTGGGTCAAAATAGCATTATTAGACTGAGATAAGCACTTTGGTGACATTTTCCTGTAACTTGTTCCCAGTACATTCTAAGTGGCTGCTGACTTTGTGAGGTCTCTAAAAGTGGGTTTTAGGAGCCCAACACAAAATACATGAGCCCCAATGCCTTCCTTCATACAAAACTGACACCCACTTTCCTTAAAAAATCGTGGCTCAAAATGGCATTTTTGGGCTGAGATAAGCACTTTGGTGACATTTTCCTGTAACTTGTTCCCAGTACATTCTAAGTGGCTGCTGACTTTGTGAGGTCTCTAAAAGTGGGTTTTAGGAGCCCAACACAAAATACATGAGCCCTAATGCCTTCTTTCAGACAAAACTGACTTCCACTTTCTTAAAAAAATCTTGGGTCAAAATAGCATTATTAGACTGAGATAAGCACTTTGGTGACATTTTCCTGTAACTTGTTCCCAGTACATTCTAAGTGGCTGCTGACTTTGTGAGGTCTCTAAAAGTGGGTTTTAGGAGCCCAACACAAAATACATGAGCCCCAATGCCTTCCTTCATACAAAACTGACACCCACTTTCCTTAAAAAATCGTGGCTCAAAATGGCATTTTTGGGCTGAGATAAGCACTTTGGTGACATTTTCCTGTAACTTGTTCCCAGTACATTCTAAGTGGCTGCTGACTTTGTGAGGTCTCCAAAAGTGGGTTTTAGGAGCCCAACACAAAATACATGAGCCCTAATGCCTTCTTTCAGACAAAACTGACTTCCACTTTCTTAAAAAAATCTTGGGTCAAAATAGCATTATTAGACTGAGATAAGCACTTTGGTGACATTTTCCTGTAACTTGTTCCCAGTACATTCTAAGTGGCTGCTGACTTTGTGAGGTCTCTAAAAGTGGGTTTTAGGAGCCCAACACAAAATACATGAGCCCCAATGCCTTCCTTCATACAAAACTGACACCCACTTTCCTTAAAAAATCGTGGCTCAAAATGGCATTTTTGGGCTGAGATAAGCACTTTGGTGACATTTTCCTGTAACTTGTTCCCAGTACATTCTAAGTGGCTGCTGACTTTGTGAGGTCTCTAAAAGTGGGTTTTAGGAGCCCAACACAAAATACATGAGCCCTAATGCCTTCCTTCATACAAAACTGACACCCACTTTCCTTAAAAAATCGTGGCTCAAAATGGCATTTTTGGGCTGAGATAAGCACTTTGGTGACATTTTCCTGTAACTTGTTCCCAGTACATTCTAAGTGGCTGCTGACTTTGTGAGGTCTCTAAAAGTGGGTTTTAGGAGCCCAACACAAAATACATGAGCCCTAATGCCTTCTTTCAGACAAAACTGACTTCCACTTTCTTAAAAAAATCTTGGGTCAAAATAGCATTATTAGACTGAGATAAGCACTTTGGTGACATTTTCCTGTAACTTGTTCCCAGTACATTCTAAGTGGCTGCTGACTTTGTGAGGTCTCTAAAAGTGGGTTTTAGGAGCCCAACACAAAATACATGAGCCCCAATGCCTTCCTTCATACAAAACTGACACCCACTTTCCTTAAAAAATCGTGGCTCAAAATGGCATTTTTGGGCTGAGATAAGCACTTTGGTGACATTTTCCTGTAACTTGTTCCCAGTACATTCTAAGTGGCTGCTGACTTTGTGAGGTCTCTAAAAGTGGGTTTTAGGAGCCCAACACAAAATACATGAGCCCTAATGCCTTCTTTCAGACAAAACTGACTTCCACTTTCTTAAAAAAATCTTGGGTCAAAATAGCATTATTAGACTGAGATAAGCACTTTGGTGACATTTTCCTGTAACTTGTTCCCAGTACATTCTAAGTGGCTGCTGACTTTGTGAGGTCTCTAAAAGTGGGTTTTAGGAGCCCAACACAAAATACATGAGCCCCAATGCCTTCCTTCATACAAAACTGACACCCACTTTCCTTAAAAAATCGTGGCTCAAAATGGCATTTTTGGGCTGAGATAAGCACTTTGGTGACATTTTCCTGTAACTTGTTCCCAGTACATTCTAAGTGGCTGCTGACTTTGTGAGGTCTCTAAAAGTGGGTTTTAGGAGCCCAACACAAAATACATGAGCCCTAATGCCTTCTTTCAGACAAAACTGACTTCCACTTTCTTAAAAAAATCTTGGGTCAAAATAGCATTATTAGACTGAGATAAGCACTTTGGTGACATTTTCCTGTAACTTGTTCCCAGTACATTCTAAGTGGCTGCTGACTTTGTGAGGTCTCTAAAAGTGGGTTTTAGGAGCCCAACACAAAATACATGAGCCCCAATGCCTTCCTTCATACAAAACTGACACCCACTTTCCTTAAAAAATCGTGGCTCAAAATGGCATTTTTGGGCTGAGATAAGCACTTTGGTGACATTTTCCTGTAACTTGTTCCCAGTACATTCTAAGTGGCTGCTGACTTTGTGAGGTCTCTAAAAGTGGGTTTTAGGAGCCCAACACAAAATACATGAGCCCTAATGCCTTCTTTCAGACAAAACTGACTTCCACTTTCTTAAAAAAATCTTGGGTCAAAATAGCATTATTAGACTGAGATAAGCACTTTGGTGACATTTTCCTGTAACTTGTTCCCAGTACATTCTAAGTGGCTGCTGACTTTGTGAGGTCTCTAAAAGTGGGTTTTAGGAGCCCAACACAAAATACATGAGCCCCAATGCCTTCCTTCATACAAAACTGACACCCACTTTCCTTAAAAAATCGTGGCTCAAAATGGCATTTTTGGGCTGAGATAAGCACTTTGGTGACATTTTCCTGTAACTTGTTCCCAGTACATTCTAAGTGGCTGCTGACTTTGTGAGGTCTCCAAAAGTGGGTTTTAGGAGCCCAACACAAAATACATGAGCCCTAATGCCTTCTTTCAGACAAAACTGACTTCCACTTTCTTAAAAAAATCTTGGGTCAAAATAGCATTATTAGACTGAGATAAGCACTTTGGTGACATTTTCCTGTAACTTGTTCCCAGTACATTCTAAGTGGCTGCTGACTTTGTGAGGTCTCTAAAAGTGGGTTTTAGGAGCCCAACACAAAATACATGAGCCCCAATGCCTTCCTTCATACAAAACTGACACCCACTTTCCTTAAAAAATCGTGGCTCAAAATGGCATTTTTGGGCTGAGATAAGCACTTTGGTGACATTTTCCTGTAACTTGTTCCCAGTACATTCTAAGTGGCTGCTGACTTTGTGAGGTCTCTAAAAGTGGGTTTTAGGAGCCCAACACAAAATACATGAGCCCTAATGCCTTCTTTCAGACAAAACTGACTTCCACTTTCTTAAAAAAATCTTGGGTCAAAATAGCATTATTAGACTGAGATAAGCACTTTGGTGACATTTTCCTGTAACTTGTTCCCAGTACATTCTAAGTGGCTGCTGACTTTGTGAGGTCTCTAAAAGTGGGTTTTAGGAGCCCAACACAAAATACATGAGCCCCAATGCCTTCCTTCATACAAAACTGACACCCACTTTCCTTAAAAAATCGTGGCTCAAAATGGCATTTTTGGGCTGAGATAAGCACTTTGGTGACATTTTCCTGTAACTTGTTCCCAGTACATTCTAAGTGGCTGCTGACTTTGTGAGGTCTCTAAAAGTGGGTTTTAGGAGCCCAACACAAAATACATGAGCCCTAATGCCTTCTTTCAGACAAAACTGACTTCCACTTTCTTAAAAAAATCTTGGGTCAAAATAGCATTATTAGACTGAGATAAGCACTTTGGTGACATTTTCCTGTAACTTGTTCCCAGTACATTCTAAGTGGCTGCTGACTTTGTGAGGTCTCTAAAAGTGGGTTTTAGGAGCCCAACACAAAATACATGAGCCCCAATGCCTTCCTTCATACAAAACTGACACCCACTTTCCTTAAAAAATCGTGGCTCAAAATGGCATTTTTGGGCTGAGATAAGCACTTTGGTGACATTTTCCTGTAACTTGTTCCCAGTACATTCTAAGTGGCTGCTGACTTTGTGAGGTCTCTAAAAGTGGGTTTTAGGAGCCCAACACAAAATACATGAGCCCTAATGCCTTCCTTCATACAAAACTGACACCCACTTTCCTTAAAAAATCGTGGCTCAAAATGGCATTTTTGGGCTGAGATAAGCACTTTGGTGACATTTTCCTGTAACTTGTTCCCAGTACATTCTAAGTGGCTGCTGACTTTGTGAGGTCTCTAAAAGTGGGTTTTAGGAGCCCAACACAAAATACATGAGCCCTAATGCCTTCTTTCAGACAAAACTGACTTCCACTTTCTTAAAAAAATCTTGGGTCAAAATAGCATTATTAGACTGAGATAAGCACTTTGGTGACATTTTCCTGTAACTTGTTCCCAGTACATTCTAAGTGGCTGCTGACTTTGTGAGGTCTCTAAAAGTGGGTTTTAGGAGCCCAACACAAAATACATGAGCCCTAATGCCTTCCTTCAGACAGAACTGACACCCACTTTCTTTAAAAAATCGTGGTTCAAAATAGCATTTTTGGGCTGAGATAAGCACTTTGGTGACATTTTCCTGTAACTTGTTCCCAGTACATTTTAAGTGGCTGCTGACTTTGTGAGGTCTGTAAAATTGGGTTTTAGGAGCCCAACACAAAATACATGAGCCCTAATGCCTTCTTTCAGACAAAACTGACTTCCACTTTCTTAAAAAAATCTTGGGTCAAAATAGCATTATTAGACTGAGATAAGCACTTTGGTGACATTTTCCTGTAACTTGTTCCCAGTACATTCTAAGTGGCTGCTGACTTTGTGAGGTCTCTAAAAGTGGGTTTTAGGAGCCCAACACAAAATACATGAGCCCCAATGCCTTCCTTCATACAAAACTGACACCCACTTTCCTTAAAAAATCGTGGCTCAAAATGGCATTTTTGGGCTGAGATAAGCACTTTGGTGACATTTTCCTGTAACTTGTTCCCAGTACATTCTAAGTGGCTGCTGACTTTGTGAGGTCTCTAAAAGTGGGTTTTAGGAGCCCAACACAAAATACATGAGCCCTAATGCCTTCTTTCAGACAAAACTGACTTCCACTTTCTTAAAAAAATCTTGGGTCAAAATAGCATTATTAGACTGAGATAAGCACTTTGGTGACATTTTCCTGTAACTTGTTCCCAGTACATTCTAAGTGGCTGCTGACTTTGTGAGGTCTCTAAAAGTGGGTTTTAGGAGCCCAACACAAAATACATGAGCCCCAATGCCTTCCTTCATACAAAACTGACACCCACTTTCCTTAAAAAATCGTGGCTCAAAATGGCATTTTTGGGCTGAGATAAGCACTTTGGTGACATTTTCCTGTAACTTGTTCCCAGTACATTCTAAGTGGCTGCTGACTTTGTGAGGTCTCTAAAAGTGGGTTTTAGGAGCCCAACACAAAATACATGAGCCCTAATGCCTTCTTTCAGACAAAACTGACTTCCACTTTCTTAAAAAAATCTTGGGTCAAAATAGCATTATTAGACTGAGATAAGCACTTTGGTGACATTTTCCTGTAACTTGTTCCCAGTACATTCTAAGTGGCTGCTGACTTTGTGAGGTCTCTAAAAGTGGGTTTTAGGAGCCCAACACAAAATACATGAGCCCCAATGCCTTCCTTCATACAAAACTGACACCCACTTTCCTTAAAAAATCGTGGCTCAAAATGGCATTTTTGGGCTGAGATAAGCACTTTGGTGACATTTTCCTGTAACTTGTTCCCAGTACATTCTAAGTGGCTGCTGACTTTGTGAGGTCTCTAAAAGTGGGTTTTAGGAGCCCAACACAAAATACATGAGCCCTAATGCCTTCTTTCAGACAAAACTGACTTCCACTTTCTTAAAAAAATCTTGGGTCAAAATAGCATTATTAGACTGAGATAAGCACTTTGGTGACATTTTCCTGTAACTTGTTCCCAGTACATTCTAAGTGGCTGCTGACTTTGTGAGGTCTCTAAAAGTGGGTTTTAGGAGCCCAACACAAAATACATGAGCCCCAATGCCTTCCTTCATACAAAACTGACACCCACTTTCCTTAAAAAATCGTGGCTCAAAATGGCATTTTTGGGCTGAGATAAGCACTTTGGTGACATTTTCCTGTAACTTGTTCCCAGTACATTCTAAGTGGCTGCTGACTTTGTGAGGTCTCTAAAAGTGGGTTTTAGGAGCCCAACACAAAATACATGAGCCCTAATGCCTTCTTTCAGACAAAACTGACTTCCACTTTCTTAAAAAAATCTTGGGTCAAAATAGCATTATTAGACTGAGATAAGCACTTTGGTGACATTTTCCTGTAACTTGTTCCCAGTACATTCTAAGTGGCTGCTGACTTTGTGAGGTCTCTAAAAGTGGGTTTTAGGAGCCCAACACAAAATACATGAGCCCCAATGCCTTCCTTCATACAAAACTGACACCCACTTTCCTTAAAAAATCGTGGCTCAAAATGGCATTTTTGGGCTGAGATAAGCACTTTGGTGACATTTTCCTGTAACTTGTTCCCAGTACATTCTAAGTGGCTGCTGACTTTGTGAGGTCTCTAAAAGTGGGTTTTAGGAGCCCAACACAAAATACATGAGCCCTAATGCCTTCTTTCAGACAAAACTGACTTCCACTTTCTTAAAAAAATCTTGGGTCAAAATAGCATTATTAGACTGAGATAAGCACTTTGGTGACATTTTCCTGTAACTTGTTCCCAGTACATTCTAAGTGGCTGCTGACTTTGTGAGGTCTCTAAAAGTGGGTTTTAGGAGCCCAACACAAAATACATGAGCCCCAATGCCTTCCTTCATACAAAACTGACACCCACTTTCCTTAAAAAATCGTGGCTCAAAATGGCATTTTTGGGCTGAGATAAGCACTTTGGTGACATTTTCCTGTAACTTGTTCCCAGTACATTCTAAGTGGCTGCTGACTTTGTGAGGTCTCTAAAAGTGGGTTTTAGGAGCCCAACACAAAATACATGAGCCCTAATGCCTTCTTTCAGACAAAACTGACTTCCACTTTCTTAAAAAAATCTTGGGTCAAAATAGCATTATTAGACTGAGATAAGCACTTTGGTGACATTTTCCTGTAACTTGTTCCCAGTACATTCTAAGTGGCTGCTGACTTTGTGAGGTCTCTAAAAGTGGGTTTTAGGAGCCCAACACAAAATACATGAGCCCCAATGCCTTCCTTCATACAAAACTGACACCCACTTTCCTTAAAAAATCGTGGCTCAAAATGGCATTTTTGGGCTGAGATAAGCACTTTGGTGACATTTTCCTGTAACTTGTTCCCAGTACATTCTAAGTGGCTGCTGACTTTGTGAGGTCTCTAAAAGTGGGTTTTAGGAGCCCAACACAAAATACATGAGCCCTAATGCCTTCTTTCAGACAAAACTGACTTCCACTTTCTTAAAAAAATCTTGGGTCAAAATAGCATTATTAGACTGAGATAAGCACTTTGGTGACATTTTCCTGTAACTTGTTCCCAGTACATTCTAAGTGGCTGCTGACTTTGTGAGGTCTCTAAAAGTGGGTTTTAGGAGCCCAACACAAAATACATGAGCCCCAATGCCTTCCTTCATACAAAACTGACACCCACTTTCCTTAAAAAATCGTGGCTCAAAATGGCATTTTTGGGCTGAGATAAGCACTTTGGTGACATTTTCCTGTAACTTGTTCCCAGTACATTCTAAGTGGCTGCTGACTTTGTGAGGTCTCTAAAAGTGGGTTTTAGGAGCCCAACACAAAATACATGAGCCCTAATGCCTTCTTTCAGACAAAACTGACTTCCACTTTCTTAAAAAAATCTTGGGTCAAAATAGCATTATTAGACTGAGATAAGCACTTTGGTGACATTTTCCTGTAACTTGTTCCCAGTACATTCTAAGTGGCTGCTGACTTTGTGAGGTCTCTAAAAGTGGGTTTTAGGAGCCCAACACAAAATACATGAGCCCCAATGCCTTCCTTCATACAAAACTGACACCCACTTTCCTTAAAAAATCGTGGCTCAAAATGGCATTTTTGGGCTGAGATAAGCACTTTGGTGACATTTTCCTGTAACTTGTTCCCAGTACATTCTAAGTGGCTGCTGACTTTGTGAGGTCTCTAAAAGTGGGTTTTAGGAGCCCAACACAAAATACATGAGCCCTAATGCCTTCTTTCAGACAAAACTGACTTCCACTTTCTTAAAAAAATCTTGGGTCAAAATAGCATTATTAGACTGAGATAAGCACTTTGGTGACATTTTCCTGTAACTTGTTCCCAGTACATTCTAAGTGGCTGCTGACTTTGTGAGGTCTCTAAAAGTGGGTTTTAGGAGCCCAACACAAAATACATGAGCCCAATGCCTTCCTTCATACAAAACTGACACCCACTTTCCTTAAAAAATCGTGGCTCAAAATGGCATTTTTGGGCTGAGATAAGCACTTTGGTGACATTTTCTTGTAACTTGTTCCCAGTACATTCTAAGTGGCTGCTGACTTTGTGAGGTCTCTAAAAGTGGGTTTTAGGAGCCCAACACAAAATACATGAGCCCCAATGCCTTCCTTCATACAAAACTGACACCCACTTTCCTTAAAAAATCGTGGCTCAAAATGGCATTTTTGGGCTGAGATAAGCACTTTGGTGACATTTTCCTGTAACTTGTTCCCAGTACATTCTAAGTGGCTGCTGACTTTGTGAGGTCTCTAAAAGTGGGTTTTAGGAGCCCAACACAAAATACATGAGCCCTAATGCCTTCTTTCAGACAAAACTGACTTCCACTTTCTTAAAAAAATCTTGGGTCAAAATAGCATTATTAGACTGAGATAAGCACTTTGGTGACATTTTCCTGTAACTTGTTCCCAGTACATTCTAAGTGGCTGCTGACTTTGTGAGGTCTCTAAAAGTGGGTTTTAGGAGCCCAACACAAAATACATGAGCCCCAATGCCTTCCTTCATACAAAACTGACACCCACTTTCCTTAAAAAATCGTGGCTCAAAATGGCATTTTTGGGCTGAGATAAGCACTTTGGTGACATTTTCCTGTAACTTGTTCCCAGTACATTCTAAGTGGCTGCTGACTTTGTGAGGTCTCTAAAAGTGGGTTTTAGGAGCCCAACACAAAATACATGAGCCCTAATGCCTTCTTTCAGACAAAACTGACTTCCACTTTCTTAAAAAAATCTTGGGTCAAAATAGCATTATTAGACTGAGATAAGCACTTTGGTGACATTTTCCTGTAACTTGTTCCCAGTACATTCTAAGTGGCTGCTGACTTTGTGAGGTCTCTAAAAGTGGGTTTTAGGAGCCCAACACAAAATACATGAGCCCCAATGCCTTCCTTCATACAAAACTGACACCCACTTTCCTTAAAAAATCGTGGCTCAAAATGGCATTTTTGGGCTGAGATAAGCACTTTGGTGACATTTTCCTGTAACTTGTTCCCAGTACATTCTAAGTGGCTGCTGACTTTGTGAGGTCTCTAAAAGTGGGTTTTAGGAGCCCAACACAAAATACATGAGCCCTAATGCCTTCTTTCAGACAAAACTGACTTCCACTTTCTTAAAAAAATCTTGGGTCAAAATAGCATTATTAGACTGAGATAAGCACTTTGGTGACATTTTCCTGTAACTTGTTCCCAGTACATTCTAAGTGGCTGCTGACTTTGTGAGGTCTCTAAAAGTGGGTTTTAGGAGCCCAACACAAAATACATGAGCCCCAATGCCTTCCTTCATACAAAACTGACACCCACTTTCCTTAAAAAATCGTGGCTCAAAATGGCATTTTTGGGCTGAGATAAGCACTTTGGTGACATTTTCCTGTAACTTGTTCCCAGTACATTCTAAGTGGCTGCTGACTTTGTGAGGTCTCTAAAAGTGGGTTTTAGGAGCCCAACACAAAATACATGAGCCCTAATGCCTTCTTTCAGACAAAACTGACTTCCACTTTCTTAAAAAAATCTTGGGTCAAAATAGCATTATTAGACTGAGATAAGCACTTTGGTGACATTTTCCTGTAACTTGTTCCCAGTACATTCTAAGTGGCTGCTGACTTTGTGAGGTCTCTAAAAGTGGGTTTTAGGAGCCCAACACAAAATACATGAGCCCCAATGCCTTCCTTCATACAAAACTGACACCCACTTTCCTTAAAAAATCGTGGCTCAAAATGGCATTTTTGGGCTGAGATAAGCACTTTGGTGACATTTTCCTGTAACTTGTTCCCAGTACATTCTAAGTGGCTGCTGACTTTGTGAGGTCTCTAAAAGTGGGTTTTAGGAGCCCAACACAAAATACATGAGCCCTAATGCCTTCTTTCAGACAAAACTGACTTCCACTTTCTTAAAAAAATCTTGGGTCAAAATAGCATTATTAGACTGAGATAAGCACTTTGGTGACATTTTCCTGTAACTTGTTCCCAGTACATTCTAAGTGGCTGCTGACTTTGTGAGGTCTCTAAAAGTGGGTTTTAGGAGCCCAACACAAAATACATGAGCCCCAATGCCTTCCTTCATACAAAACTGACACCCACTTTCCTTAAAAAATCGTGGCTCAAAATGGCATTTTTGGGCTGAGATAAGCACTTTGGTGACATTTTCCTGTAACTTGTTCCCAGTACATTCTAAGTGGCTGCTGACTTTGTGAGGTCTCTAAAAGTGGGTTTTAGGAGCCCAACACAAAATACATGAGCCCTAATGCCTTCTTTCAGACAAAACTGACTTCCACTTTCTTAAAAAAATCTTGGGTCAAAATAGCATTATTAGACTGAGATAAGCACTTTGGTGACATTTTCCTGTAACTTGTTCCCAGTACATTCTAAGTGGCTGCTGACTTTGTGAGGTCTCTAAAAGTGGGTTTTAGGAGCCCAACACAAAATACATGAGCCCCAATGCCTTCCTTCATACAAAACTGACACCCACTTTCCTTAAAAAATCGTGGCTCAAAATGGCATTTTTGGGCTGAGATAAGCACTTTGGTGACATTTTCCTGTAACTTGTTCCCAGTACATTCTAAGTGGCTGCTGACTTTGTGAGGTCTCTAAAAGTGGGTTTTAGGAGCCCAACACAAAATACATGAGCCCTAATGCCTTCTTTCAGACAAAACTGACTTCCACTTTCTTAAAAAAATCTTGGGTCAAAATAGCATTATTAGACTGAGATAAGCACTTTGGTGACATTTTCCTGTAACTTGTTCCCAGTACATTCTAAGTGGCTGCTGACTTTGTGAGGTCTCTAAAAGTGGGTTTTAGGAGCCCAACACAAAATACATGAGCCCCAATGCCTTCCTTCATACAAAACTGACACCCACTTTCCTTAAAAAATCGTGGCTCAAAATGGCATTTTTGGGCTGAGATAAGCACTTTGGTGACATTTTCCTGTAACTTGTTCCCAGTACATTCTAAGTGGCTGCTGACTTTGTGAGGTCTCTAAAAGTGGGTTTTAGGAGCCCAACACAAAATACATGAGCCCTAATGCCTTCTTTCAGACAAAACTGACTTCCACTTTCTTAAAAAAATCTTGGGTCAAAATAGCATTATTAGACTGAGATAAGCACTTTGGTGACATTTTCCTGTAACTTGTTCCCAGTACATTCTAAGTGGCTGCTGACTTTGTGAGGTCTCTAAAAGTGGGTTTTAGGAGCCCAACACAAAATACATGAGCCCCAATGCCTTCCTTCATACAAAACTGACACCCACTTTCCTTAAAAAATCGTGGCTCAAAATGGCATTTTTGGGCTGAGATAAGCACTTTGGTGACATTTTCCTGTAACTTGTTCCCAGTACATTCTAAGTGGCTGCTGACTTTGTGAGGTCTCTAAAAGTGGGTTTTAGGAGCCCAACACAAAATACATGAGCCCTAATGCCTTCTTTCAGACAAAACTGACTTCCACTTTCTTAAAAAAATCTTGGGTCAAAATAGCATTATTAGACTGAGATAAGCACTTTGGTGACATTTTCCTGTAACTTGTTCCCAGTACATTCTAAGTGGCTGCTGACTTTGTGAGGTCTCTAAAAGTGGGTTTTAGGAGCCCAACACAAAATACATGAGCCCCAATGCCTTCCTTCATACAAAACTGACACCCACTTTCCTTAAAAAATCGTGGCTCAAAATGGCATTTTTGGGCTGAGATAAGCACTTTGGTGACATTTTCCTGTAACTTGTTCCCAGTACATTCTAAGTGGCTGCTGACTTTGTGAGGTCTCTAAAAGTGGGTTTTAGGAGCCCAACACAAAATACATGAGCCCCAATGCCTTCCTTCATACAAAACTGACACCCACTTTCCTTAAAAAATCGTGGCTCAAAATGGCATTTTTGGGCTGAGATAAGCACTTTGGTGACATTTTCCTGTAACTTGTTCCCAGTACATTCTAAGTGGCTGCTGACTTTGTGAGGTCTCTAAAAGTGGGTTTTAGGAGCCCAACACAAAATACATGAGCCCTAATGCCTTCTTCAGACAAAACTGACTTCCACTTTCTTAAAAAAATCTTGGGTCAAAATAGCATTATTAGACTGAGATAAGCACTTTGGTGACATTTTCCTGTAACTTGTTCCCAGTACATTCTAAGTGGCTGCTGACTTTGTGAGGTCTCTAAAAGTGGGTTTTAGGAGCCCAACACAAAATACATGAGCCCCAATGCCTTCCTTCATACAAAACTGACACCCACTTTCCTTAAAAAATCGTGGCTCAAAATGGCATTTTTGGGCTGAGATAAGCACTTTGGTGACATTTTCCTGTAACTTGTTCCCAGTACATTCTAAGTGGCTGCTGACTTTGTGAGGTCTCTAAAAGTGGGTTTTAGGAGCCCAACACAAAATACATGAGCCCTAATGCCTTCTTTCAGACAAAACTGACTTCCACTTTCTTAAAAAAATCTTGGGTCAAAATAGCATTATTAGACTGAGATAAGCACTTTGGTGACATTTTCCTGTAACTTGTTCCCAGTACATTCTAAGTGGCTGCTGACTTTGTGAGGTCTCTAAAAGTGGGTTTTAGGAGCCCAACACAAAATACATGAGCCCCAATGCCTTCCTTCATACAAAACTGACACCCACTTTCCTTAAAAAATCGTGGCTCAAAATGGCATTTTTGGGCTGAGATAAGCACTTTGGTGACATTTTCCTGTAACTTGTTCCCAGTACATTCTAAGTGGCTGCTGACTTTGTGAGGTCTCTAAAAGTGGGTTTTAGGAGCCCAACACAAAATACATGAGCCCTAATGCCTTCTTTCAGACAAAACTGACTTCCACTTTCTTAAAAAAATCTTGGGTCAAAATAGCATTATTAGACTGAGATAAGCACTTTGGTGACATTTTCCTGTAACTTGTTCCCAGTACATTCTAAGTGGCTGCTGACTTTGTGAGGTCTCTAAAAGTGGGTTTTAGGAGCCCAACACAAAATACATGAGCCCCAATGCCTTCCTTCATACAAAACTGACACCCACTTTCCTTAAAAAATCGTGGCTCAAAATGGCATTTTTGGGCTGAGATAAGCACTTTGGTGACATTTTCCTGTAACTTGTTCCCAGTACATTCTAAGTGGCTGCTGACTTTGTGAGGTCTCTAAAAGTGGGTTTTAGGAGCCCAACACAAAATACATGAGCCCCAATGCCTTCCTTCATACAAAACTGACACCCACTTTCCTTAAAAAATCGTGGCTCAAAATGCATTTTTGGGCTGAGATAAGCACTTTGGTGACATTTTCCTGTAACTTGTTCCCAGTACATTCTAAGTGGCTGCTGACTTTGTGAGGTCTCTAAAAGTGGGTTTTAGGAGCCCAACACAAAATACATGAGCCCTAATGCCTTCTTTCAGACAAAACTGACTTCCACTTTCTTAAAAAAATCTTGGGTCAAAATAGCATTATTAGACTGAGATAAGCACTTTGGTGACATTTTCCTGTAACTTGTTCCCAGTACATTCTAAGTGGCTGCTGACTTTGTGAGGTCTCTAAAAGTGGGTTTTAGGAGCCCAACACAAAATACATGAGCCCCAATGCCTTCCTTCATACAAAACTGACACCCACTTTCCTTAAAAAATCGTGGCTCAAAATGGCATTTTTGGGCTGAGATAAGCACTTTGGTGACATTTTCCTGTAACTTGTTCCCAGTACATTCTAAGTGGCTGCTGACTTTGTGAGGTCTCTAAAAGTGGGTTTTAGGAGCCCAACACAAAATACATGAGCCCTAATGCCTTCTTTCAGACAAAACTGACTTCCACTTTCTTAAAAAAATCTTGGGTCAAAATAGCATTATTAGACTGAGATAAGCACTTTGGTGACATTTTCCTGTAACTTGTTCCCAGTACATTCTAAGTGGCTGCTGACTTTGTGAGGTCTCTAAAAGTGGGTTTTAGGAGCCCAACACAAAATACATGAGCCCCAATGCCTTCCTTCATACAAAACTGACACCCAC
The DNA here is from genome assembly GCF_963280865.1 of Gymnoscopelus braueri. NCBI lineage: Eukaryota > Metazoa > Chordata > Actinopteri > Myctophiformes > Myctophidae > Gymnoscopelus > Gymnoscopelus braueri. Next base: position 53 of record NW_027660404.1, on the reverse strand, counting down.
TTTCCTTAAAAAATCGTGGCTCAAAATGGCATTTTTGGGCTGAGATTTATTTA
>NW_027660405.1:220000-222081 GCF_963280865.1 Gymnoscopelus braueri | reverse complement strand
AAAAAAAAGTCCAAAAAGTTTCTAAGTCCAAAAAAATTCAAAAAAATTCAAAGATCGCGCTGAGTGCCTGCATGGTCCCCAGGGACCCCCTGGAGGACCCCCGGCCGAAAACCTCAACTTTTTTCGGGCTTTTTTATGAGCTTGTCGATCTGCTCTTTTTGGGCTTTCGGCCGGTACCGACCGGGCCGTGGGTCGCCCGGGGCCGGCGGAGGGCTCGTTGGATCCGGGGCGGGGGTGCGCACGCGCCGGTGCCCACCCCCGGGTCCCATGGATGCCGCCCGGGGAAACTGCGGCCGAAAAACCCCCGAAACCGCTCCGGAGAGCCCAGGAGCTCAAGGGCTTTTCCCCCCTCCCATGCGACAAATTTTTCATGGGGGGGAAAGTGGCCACTTGTGCCATAGGGTATATAGGGACCGTGTCCGGACATGGTCCACCATATTCGGGGGCGTCCCCATGCCTGACAGGGCCAAAAATCCTGGTTCTCCAAAAAAACTCTGAAAATATTTCAGAGTCCAGAGCTCCCAAGAAGCTCTGGGCTTCAGGCCTCTCCCCTGCTTGAAATTTCGCATGGGGGGAGAGTGGCCACTTGTACCATCTCGTAGGTAGGGACCATGCCCAGGAAGAGGCACCTTCCTGGGGTAGCGGTGGGGCGGCGGAGACCCCCAAAATCATGGTTCTCCAAAAAAATCCCCAAAAATTCAAAGAAATTCAAAAATCGCGCTGAGTGTTTGTATGGCCTCCAGAGGTCCGCGGGGACCCCCTGGAGGACCCCCGGCCGAAAAAAAAAAAAAAAAGTTAAGAGCTTGTCGATCTGCTCTTTTTCGGCTTTTCGGGCCAAAACGGCCGGTATCTCCCTGTCCCTGGGTCGCCCGGCGCCGGCGGAGGGCTCGTTGGATCCGGGCTGGGGGTGCGCACGCGGTGGTGCCCCCCCGGGGTCCCTGGGTGGCTGCCCGGGCAAACTGCGGCCGAAAAACCCGGGAAAAAGTGTGAAAATCGCACTGTGTTTGCAGGCCCCGTGAGGTCTGGGGCTCTGGCCTCTCCCCTGCGTGAAATTTCGCGTGGGGGGAAAGTGGCCACTGGTGCCAGCGGGTAGCTAGAGACCATGCCCGGAACCGGGCCATGGTCTTGGGGCAGTGTCGGCGCCGCGAGAGGCCCCAAATCCTGGAGGATTCGGAAAAAAGCCAGGATTTCTTCAGAGTCCAGAGCTCCCAGCAGGCTGTGGGCTCAGGGCCTCTGCCCTGCGTGAAATTTCGCGTGGGGGGAAAGTGGCCACTGGTGCCAGCGGGTAGCCAGAGAGACCATGCCCGGAACCGGGGCCTGGGCCTGGTCCTGGGGCAGTGTCGGGGCCGCGAGGGGTCCCTTGTGCTGGATCTCCGCGTTGTACCTCCCCGTCCACTCCCCGTGGCCCAGGAGGCCTCTGGCTCGTGCCTGCCTCCCTCCTTTGAAAAAGTCTCCCGGGCGAGACGCCGACTCGCTCCAGACCGTACCTGTGGAGCTTGGCCGTCGCGATGCCCAGCGCGAGGCTCCGTCTCGGGTGGCGGCGCGGGGCCGCTCCCCCTGGATCTCCGCGTTGTACCTCCCCGTCCACTCCCCGTGGCCCAGGAGGCGTATGGCTCGTCCCTGCCTCCCTCCTGTGAAAAAGTCTCCCGGGCGAGGCGCCGACTTGTTCCAGAACGTACCTATGGAGCTTGGCCGTCGCGAAGCCCGGGGCGAGGCTCCGTCTCGGGGCGGCCCGGGTGCCCGAGCGGGGCGCCCGGTGGTGGTGGCCGTGGGTCCCACTCCCCCCTCCCCGCGAGGGGGGAGAGAACCATGAAATCGGAGGCCTCTTCCCAGCGGGCTTATGGGAAGAGAGGTGCCTCCGCTCGGGCACGGCCGGGCGGACGGGCGCCCTGGAGGTCCTCGTGGAGCCCACGAGGATCTGGGCTCTGCCATGGCCCCCTCCTTTGAAATTCTCTCCCGGTAGTTTCGCCAACTTTTCCCATCCCGGATATATGGAACCGGCGTGCGGACGCCGATGGATGGGACGACGGCAGGCCCGGGAGAGGCCTCCGGTCGGACGCGGTCGGGCGGCCTGGCACCCT
>NW_027660405.1:122500-160000 GCF_963280865.1 Gymnoscopelus braueri | reverse complement strand
GGCCCGCCTCGGCGGGGCGGTGACCTGCGGCGCCCGGGGGTTCTGTCGCCGAGGTACATTTACTCCTTTTTCGTGAACCCGCGGCCGTTGCCAAAACAAAACCAAAGAGTACAACTCTTAGCGGTGGATCACTCGGCTCATGCGTCGATGAAGAACGCAGCTAGCTGCGAGAAGTAATGTGAATTGCAGGACACATTGATCATCGACACTTCGAACGCACCTTGCGGCCTCGGGTCCATCCCGGGGCTACGCCTGTCTGAGGGTCGCCACACAATCAATCGGACGAGTCCGCCGTCTCCTCGGAGGCGGTGGGCCCCGTCCGCGGCTGGAGCGTCGCAGGCCCCCCGGGGCCTTCGTCCTCTCAAGTGCAGACGAGATGCCCGGTCCGGGCCTCCTTCGGGGGGCTCGGAGCCCGGGACGCCGTCACCCCTTGCCTTCGCTTCGCCCCCGGGCGGGGAGCCGGCCGGTCAGTCCGCCCCGTTCGCGGGGTGGGCCCCGGTCGGCCACCCTAGCCCGGGGCTAACGCGGAGGTCGGAGCCGGCTCTGCGCCGCGCGTGCCGAGCGGCTGCCTGTGGACCTCGTGTCTCTAGCAGCCTGCTGGCGCCCGTCGCACTCCGGCCGACCCACCGCGGAGCGTGTGGTTAACCTGGGGAGGCTGGCGGTCTTCTCACCGCGTCTCGGCGAGCCTCCTACCCTCACGGGGGGAGCCGCCACCAGCAACCCGTTGCTTTACGACCTCAGATCAGACGAGACGACCCGCTGAATTTAAGCATATTACTAAGCGGAGGAAAAGAAACTAACAAGGATTCCCCCAGTAGCGGCGAGCGAAGAGGGAAGAGCCCAGCGCCGAATCCCCGCCCGCGGTGGGCGCGGGAAATGTGGCGTACAGGAGACGGCTGTCGCCCGGGTGTCGATCGGGGGCCTGAGTCCTTCTGATAGAGGCTCAGCCCGTGGACGGTGTGAGGCCGGTAGCGGCCCCCGTCGCCCCGGGGCAACGTCTCCTCGGAGTCGGGTTGTTTGCGAATGCAGCCCAAAGCTGGTGGTAAACTCCATCTAAGGCTAAATACCGGCATGAGACCGATAGCGGACAAGTACCGTGAGGGAAAGTTGAAAAGAACTTTGAAGAGAGAGTTCAACAGGGCGTGAAACCGTTAAGAGGTAAACTGGTGGGGTCCGCGCAGTCTGCCCGGAGGACTCAACCCGGCGGCGGGCCGGCCGCCCGGGGCCGGGGATCTCCCTTTCAGGGGGACCCCGCCCCGGGCGCTGCCGTGCCCTCGCCGGGCGCACTTTCTCCGTGGCGGTGCGTCGCGACCGGCTCTGGGTCGGCCTGGAAGGGCTCGCGGCGAAGGTGGCTCAGGTTGCTCGCGCGCCTGAGCTTTACAGCGCCCGTGCCCCGACTTCGCCGTTTCCCCCCGGGGCCGTGGACTGAGGTATCTCTGCGTTCTGCCCGGCTGCGGCCGGGCACGGGGCCCCTCGCCCCCGGTGCGACTGTCGACCTGGACGGACTGTCCTCAGTGCGTCCTGACCGCGTCGCGCCGCTCGGGCGGGGACCGGCCCTCGTACAGCGGGCGCTAGGGGTCGGCGACGATGTCGGCTACCCACCAGACCCGTCTTGAAACACGGACCAAGGAGTCTAACGCGCGCGCGAGTCGGAGGGCTCGCTCGAAACCCCGTGGCGCAATGAAAGTGAAGGGCGGCGCGCGCCGCCCTAGGTGGGATCCCGGCCGCTCCGGCGTCGGGCGCACCACCGGCCCGCCTCGCCCGCTCCGTCGGGGAGGTGGAGCATGAGCGCGCGCGATAGGACCCGAAAGATGGTGAACTATGCCTGGGCAGGGCGAAGCCAGAGGAAACTCTGGTGGAGGCCCGCAGCGGTCCTGACGTGCAAATCGGTCGTCCGACCTGGGTATAGGGGCGAAAGACTAATCGAACCATCTAGTAGCTGGTTCCCTCCGAAGTTTCCCTCAGGATAGGGGAGGGAACGAGATAAAAAGTCAGTTTCGGGTCACGCGGTACCGCCTCCGCCACCGGGTGGCTCCACTCGTTTCGGTTCCGGGCACAAGTCCCACCCGGAACGCGACATGGGCCGATTGCCCGGAACCGAAGTCTCCGCCCGCCGGACGCCGGCTCCGCCCCCGAATCCGCCCCCTTTACCGGGGTGCCCGAAACTGAATTCTTGCGGTTAGCGTATCTGAAGTTGAAATTTTCTCCTACGACTCCGCCCCCTTTCCCCTGTAAGGCCGGATTGCCTGAAACTGAAATCTTGTGGTCAGAATGCCTGAAATTGAAATTTTCTCGTACGACTCCGCCCCCTTTCCCCTGTAAGGCCAGATTGCCTGGAACTGAAATCTTGTGGTCAGAATGCCTGAAACTGAAATCTTGTGGTCAGAATGCCTGAAATTGAAATTTTCTCGTATGACTCCGCCCCCTTTCCCCTGTAAGGCCAGATTGCCTGGAACTGAAATCTTGTGGTCAGAATGCCTGAAACCGAAATCTTGTGGTCAGAATGCCTGAAATTGAAATTTTCTCGTATGACTCCGCCCCCTTTCCCCTGTAAGGCCAGATTGCCTGGAACTGAAATCTTGTGGTCAGAATGCCTGAAACCGAAATCTTGTGGTCAGAATGCCTGAAATTGAAATTTTCTCGTATGACTCCGCCCCCTTTCCCCTGTAAGGCCAGATTGCCTGGAACTGAAATCTTGTGGTCAGAATGCCTGAAACCGAAATCTTGTGGTCAGAATGCCTGAAACCGAAATCTTGTGGTCAGAATGCCTGAAATTGAAATTTTCTCGTATGACTCCGCCCCCTTTCCCCTGTAAGGCCAGATTGCCTGGAACTGAAATCTTGTGGTCAGAATGCCTGAAACCGAAATCTTGTGGTCAGAATGCCTGAAATTGAAATTTTCTCGTATGACTCCGCCCCCTTTCCCCTGTAAGGCCAGATTGCCTGGAACTGAAATCTTGTGGTCAGAATGCCTGAAACCGAAATCTTGTGGTCAGAATGCCTGAAATTGAAATTTTCTCGTATGACTCTGCCCCCTTTCCCCTGTAAGGCCAGGGTGCCTGAAACTGGAGGCATTGTGGTCAGGGTGCCTGAAATTGAAGTGTTCCCTGGAACCTACCAAAAGCTTGTTGTGTGGTGATTGGGTATACCTTCTGGTTAGGGTATTTAAGGGAAGGGAGCTGCACATGGTGTTCATTTCGATGAGCTTCACCACAGAGGAGTGTCTTACAATTGGGGAAAGAAAGTTCACACTATTACCTTGAGGTTTGTTTTCTTTTTGTAAAATTGTGTTATTCTACACCGTATATCATCTACATCTACATCTTATATTGGTGTGATGTTTCTGTTTTTGCCTTTTGTAGCACTTTTTTTCCTTTCTTTTAAATGTAAAGTGCATTATAAATAAAATCCATTATTATTATTATTATTATCTACCAAAAACAGTTCCACTTCCTCTTGCCCAAATCTGAAGCAGGTAAGGCCCGGGTGCCTGATTCTGTAATGTTGTGGTCAGAGTACCAAGAGGTGAAATGACCTGATATGTAAAAGTGTGATTTGTAATCTGAAATCTATCTCTTTATGATAACTGTACAGAATGGAACCTGAAGAGAGACCACCGGCCAAACGGCGTCGTGAAGAGTCCTCCCAGCCCCACTCCAGCCCCCCTCCTGATGAAGGGGACAAGGAAAACATCCTACCCATGCAGGACCCAGCCAACCCCCTAGACCCCAATCCCGATGAGGAGGAGGAGGATGAGGAGGATGAGGAGGATAAGGAGGAGGAGGATAAGGAGGAGGAGGAGGAGGAGGAGGAGGAGCAGGAGGAGCAGGATGAGGAGGAGGAAGAGGAGGAGGAGGGGGAGGAGGAGGACGCGGATGACGAAGAGGAGGGGGACACGGATGACGAAGAGGAGTATATCATCCGTGTACGGGGCCTGAGAAGATTCCTTTTACTCCAAAACTATATCAGGCATATACAGGCCAGGTTGGGGGAATATAAAAGAGGGGGACCTGAAGGAGGCTAATTGTTTTTATTTGTTGTTATACATTTTTTAATAAAGACTGTTCAAAATCGGATTCATCATTCTAAGAATTGAAGGTTGATAATGAAATTACCTGAAGTTGAAAGTTTACATTTAAAGTGTCCAAAGTTGAAATTTGATGATCAAACGACCTGTAGTTGAAAATTTTCTCGTGGGGGGGCCCTAAGGAGTATAAAGTAAATTTGACACCAGATTCGGAATCAACGCGCCGCCCCGAACGCGCCAACATAACTCTCCTGACACACGGCCTTATAGTTTTCCTTAATTGGCTGTGGTCAAATCTCAACTTATTGAACGCAATAAAGCGCTATATGTTGATAACGATACGTTTTCAGAAACCGCTTTTCGGATATGTTGTACAACTCGCCAAGGCGCACGCGTGGATGTCTTCGCTTTTCTCATACGACACTCCTAAGTTTGCTTCCTACATTCTCGGAAGGTACATAGAGTCTTAAACCCTTAGACCATACCAAAGGACAAAGTCAAAAATAAAAATGTGTCGAACCAGGACGAACAAGACATCCAAGCGTGCGTCTCAATCAGCTCTACAACTTATCAAAAAACTGGACCCTAAGTCCTTATCGTATTTGAGATATTCAGCGAGTTAGCGAGGCTGTAACCAGAGCCAATTAAGGGATAATTAAATCAGGATTTAATATCAGGGTTTGATGATGTCAAATCTAAACATCATTTTACGTGGACATTTGAAAAAAAAACATATCGGAGCACTCACAGGCCTGGAACACCCTTAAACCAACCAGGAAGTGGCATTTTGAGGCACTTCCTGTTGTCCGAGAACAATAAAACTTACATATTTGGAATCTGCGTTATCATATTAGTCTATAGCCAGAGTCTCGGAGAGAAATACAGTTTCTAAAAATTGAACGAGAAATGACATTTGCAGTCTTTTCGCTGACCTTTGAGCTTTATCAGTGTCAGAAAAATTCAGTGCTGGTGGCAAAAAATTCAACTTACTCTCAATATGGATGGAAAGAAGTTTCGGATTTTTGAAAAATATCCCCTTCGATCTATCACAGATTTTGTGCTCGACGCCACACGTTGTCTGAAGGCCAGGGGGAAAGTTTCAACTTCAGGTCATTTTAGCTGTAACTTTCAGTTTTGGGCACTTTTGACCTAAAGTTGAAAGTTTACGATCAAATTAACTGAAGTTGAAACAGTGACCCTTGCAGGCATAAAAAGGCATGGGGTTCCTATATTGCAATATGTTGTTCCTCCATCTTAGGAGAGTATTTAGGCCTTTCGCTGGAGCTCCTAGCCCTTAGGATGACCCCAAGCCGAACACTTAAAGATCACATGTTAGGGTGCCCAAATCTGAAAGTAGGTGGTCAAATTAACTGAAACTGAAAAAAATCAGTAAAGGTCAGCACTTCCTCCTAAGGTCATTTTAAGGCCTAGGGTTCCTATATTGCAATATGTTGTTCCTCCATCTTAGGAGAGTATTTAGGCCTTTCGCTGGAGCTCCTAGCCCTTAGGATGACCCCAAGCCGAACACTTAAAGATCACATGTTAGGGTGCCCAAATCTGAAAGTAGGTGGTCAAATTAACTGAAACTGAAAAAATTCAGTAAAGGTCAGCACTTCCTCCTAAGGTCATTTTAAGGCCTAGGGTTCCTATATTGCAATATGTTGTTCCTCCATCTTGGGAGAATATGTAGGCCTTTCACTGGACCTCCTAGCCCCTAGGATGACCCCAAGCCCAATACTTAAAAACCACATGTTAGAGTGCCCAAATCTGAAAGTAGGTGGTAAAATGACCTGAAGTTGAAGCTGTCCCCCTGGGGGGCCGTAAGGGCCTGGATGGCCCAAAGAAGGACACAGTTCTTTATTGGGATGTGGGATCTATATATTTAAACATTGGAGCTATATATTTAAACATTGGAGCTGTAGACATCTGTCTACATGTAAAAGTGTCCAAAATTGAAGGTTGTTGATCAAACGACCCGTAGTTGAAAATTTTCTCGTGGGGGGGCCCTAAGGAGTATAAAGTAAATTTGACACCAGATTCGGAATCAACGCGCCGCCCCGAACGCGCCAACATAACTCTCCTGACACACGGCCTTATAGTTTTCCTTAATTGGCTGTGGTCAAATCTCAACTTATTGAACGCAATAAAGCGCTATATGTTGATAACGATACGTTTTCAGAAACCGCTTTTCGGATATGTTGTACAACTCGCCAAGGCGCACGCGTGGATGTCTTCGCTTTTCTCATACGACACTCCTAAGTTTGCTTCCTACATTCTCGGAAGGTACATAGAGTCTTAAACCCTTAGACCATACCAAAGGACAAAGTCAAAAAAAGAAATGTGTCGAACCAGGACGAACAAGACATCCAAGCGTGCGTCTCAATCAGCTCTACAACATATCAAAAAACTGGACCCTAAGTCCTTATCGTATTTGAGATATTCAGCGAGTTAGCGAGGCTGTAACCAGAGCCAATTAAGGGATAATTAAATCAGGATTTAATATCAGGGTTTGATGATGTCAAATCTAAACATCATTTTACGTGGAAATTTGAAAAAAAAATATATCGGAGCACTCACAGGCCTGGAACACCCTTAAACCAACCAGGAAGTGGCATTTTGAGGCACTTCCTGTTGTCCGAGAACAATAAAACTTACATATTTGGAATCTGCGTTATCATATTAGTCTATAGCCAGAGTCTCGGAGAGAAATACAGTTTCTAAAAATTGAACGAGAAATGACATTTGCAGTCTTTTCGCTGACCTTTGAGCTTTATCAGTGTCAGAAAAATTCAGTGCTGGTGGCAAAAAATTCAACTTACTCTCAATATGGATGGAAAGAAGTTTCGGATTTTTGAAAAATATCCCCTTCGATCTATCACAGATTTTGTGCTCGACGCCACACGTTGTCTGAAGGCCAGGGGGAAAGTTTCAACTTCAGGTCATTTTAGCTGTAACTTTCAGTTTTGGGCACTTTTGACCTAAAGTTGAAAGTTTACGATCAAATTAACTGAAGTTGAAACAGTGACCCTTGCAGGCATAAAAAGGCATGGGGTTCCTATATTGCAATATGTTGTTCCTCCATCTTAGGAGAGTATTTAGGCCTTTCGCTGGAGCTCCTAGCCCTTAGGATGACCCCAAGCCGAACACTTAAAGATCACATGTTAGGGTGCCCAAATCTGAAAGTAGGTGGTCAAATTAACTGAAACTGAAAAAATTCAGTAAAGGTCAGCACTTCCTCCTAAGGTCATTTTAAGGCCTAGGGTTCCTATATTGCAATATGTTGTTCCTCCATCTTAGGAGAGTATTTAGGCCTTTCGCTGGAGCTCCTAGCCCTTAGGATGACCCCAAGCCGAACACTTAAAGATCACATGTTAGGGTGCCCAAATCTGAAAGTAGGTGGTCAAATTAACTGAAACTGAAAAAATTCAGTAAAGGTCAGCACTTCCTCCTAAGGTCATTTTAAGGCCTAGGGTTCCTATATTGCAATATGTTGTTCCTCCATCTTGGGAGAATATGTAGGCCTTTCACTGGACCTCCTAGCCCCTAGGATGACCCCAAGCCCTATACTTAAAAACCACATGTTAGAGTGCCCAAATCTGAAAGTAGGTGGTAAAATGACCTGAAGTTGAAACAGTGACCCTTGCAGGCATAAAAAGGCATGGGGTTCCTATATTGCAATATGTTGTTCCTCCATCTTAGGAGAGTATTTAGGCCTTTCGCTGGAGCTCCTAGCCCTTAGGATGACCCCAAGCCGAACACTTAAAGATCACATGTTAGGGTGCCCAAATCTGAAAGTAGGTGGTCAAATTAACTGAAACTGAAAAAATTCAGTAATGGTCAGCACTTCCTCCTAAGGTCATTTTAAGGCCTAGGGTTCCTATATTGCAATATGTTGTTCCTCCATCTTGGGAGAATATGTAGGCCTTTCACTGGACCTCCTAGCCCCTAGGATGACCCCAAGCCCAATACTTAAAAACCACATGTTAGAGTGCCCAAATCTGAAAGTAGGTGGTAAAATGACCTGAAGTTGAAGCTGTCCCCCTGGGGGGCCGTAAGGGCCTGGATGGCCCAAAGAAGGACACAGTTCTTTATTGGGATGTGGGATCTATATATTTAAACATTGGAGCTATATATTTAAACATTGGAGCTGTAGACATCTGTCTACATGTAAAAGTGTCCAAAATTGAAGGTTGTTGATCAAACGACCTGTAGTTGAAAATTTTCTCGTGGGGGGGCCCTAAGGAGTATAAACTAAATTTGACACCAGATTCGGAATCAACGCGCCGCCCCGAACGCGCCAACATAACTCTCCTGACACACGGCCTTATAGTTTTCCTTAATTGGCTGTGGTCAAATCTCAACTTATTGAACGCAATAAAGCGCTATATGTTGATAACGATACGTTTTCAGAAACCGCTTTTCGGATATGTTGTACAACTCGCCAAGGCGCACGCGTGGATGTCTTCGCTTTTCTCATACGACACTCCTAAGTTTGCTTCCTACATTCTCGGAAGGTACATAGAGTCTTAAACCCTTAGACCATACCGAAGGACAAAGTCAAAAATAAAAATGTGTCGAACCAGGACGAAAAAGACATCCAAGCGTGCGTCTCAATCAGCTCTACAACATATCAAAAAACTGGACCCTAAGTCCTTATCGTATTTGAGATATTCAGCGAGTTAGCGAGGCTGTAACCAGAGCCAATTAAGGGATAATTAAATCAGGATTTAATATCAGGGTTTGATGATGTCAAATCTAAACATCATTTTACGTGGAAATTTGAAAAAAAAATATATCGGAGCACTCACAGGCCTGGAACACCCTTAAACCAACCAGGAAGTGGCATTTTGAGGCACTTCCTGTTGTCCGAGAACAATAAAACTTACATATTTGGAATCTGCGTTATCATATTAGTCTATAGCCAGAGTCTCGGAGAGAAATACAGTTTCTAAAAATTGAACGAGAAATGACATTTGCAGTCTTTTCGCTGACCTTTGAGCTTTATCAGTGTCAGAAAAATTCAGTGCTGGTGGCAAAAAATTCAACTTACTCTCAATATGGATGGAAAGAAGTTTCGGATTTTTGAAAAATATCCCCTTCGATCTATCACAGATTTTGTGCTCGACGCCACACGTTGTCTGAAGGCCAGGGGGAAAGTTTCAACTTCAGGTCATTTTAGCTGTAACTTTCAGTTTTGGGCACTTTTGACCTAAAGTTGAAAGTTTACGATCAAATTAACTGAAGTTGAAACAGTGACCCTTGCAGGCATAAAAAGGCATGGGGTTCCTATATTGCAATATGTTGTTCCTCCATCTTAGGAGAGTATTTAGGCCTTTCGCTGGAGCTCCTAGCCCTTAGGATGACCCCAAGCCGAACACTTAAAGATCACATGTTAGGGTGCCCAAATCTGAAAGTAGGTGGTCAAATTAACTGAAACTGAAAAAATTCAGTAAAGGTCAGCACTTCCTCCTAAGGTCATTTTAAGGCCTAGGGTTCCTATATTGCAATATGTTGTTCCTCCATCTTAGGAGAGTATTTAGGCCTTTCGCTGGAGCTCCTAGCCCTTAGGATGACCCCAAGCCGAACACTTAAAGATCACATGTTAGGGTGCCCAAATCTGAAAGTAGGTGGTCAAATTAACTGAAACTGAAAAAATTCAGTAAAGGTCAGCACTTCCTCCTAAGGTCATTTTAAGGCCTAGGGTTCCTATATTGCAATATGTTGTTCCTCCATCTTGGGAGAATATGTAGGCCTTTCACTGGACCTCCTAGCCCCTAGGATGACCCCAAGCCCAATACTTAAAAACCACATGTTAGAGTGCCCAAATCTGAAAGTAGGTGGTAAAATGACCTGAAGTTGAAACAGTGACCCTTGCAGGCATAAAAAGGCATGGGGTTCCTATATTGCAATATGTTGTTCCTCCATCTTAGGAGAGTATTTAGGCCTTTCGCTGGAGCTCCTAGCCCTTAGGATGACCCCAAGCCGAACACTTAAAGATCACATGTTAGGGTGCCCAAATCTGAAAGTAGGTGGTCAAATTAACTGAAACTGAAAAAATTCAGTAATGGTCAGCACTTCCTCCTAAGGTCATTTTAAGGCCTAGGGTTCCTATATTGCAATATGTTGTTCCTCCATCTTGGGAGAATATGTAGGCCTTTCACTGGACCTCCTAGCCCCTAGGATGACCCCAAGCCCAATACTTAAAAACCACATGTTAGAGTGCCCAAATCTGAAAGTAGGTGGTAAAATGACCTGAAGTTGAAGCTGTCCCCCTGGGGGGCCGTAAGGGCCTGGATGGCCCAAAGAAGGACACAGTTCTTTATTGGGATGTGGGATCTATATATTTAAACATTGGAGCTATATATTTAAACATTGGAGCTGTAGACATCTGTCTACATGTAAAAGTGTCCAAAATTGAAGGTTGTTGATCAAACGACCTGTAGTTGAAAATTTTCTCGTGGGGGGGCCCTAAGGAGTATAAACTAAATTTGACACCAGATTCGGAATCAACGCGCCGCCCCGAACGCGCCAACATAACTCTCCTGACACACGGCCTTATAGTTTTCCTTAATTGGCTGTGGTCAAATCTCAACTTATTGAACGCAATAAAGCGCTATATGTTGATAACGATACGTTTTCAGAAACCGCTTTTCGGATATGTTGTACAACTCGCCAAGGCGCACGCGTGGATGTCTTCGCTTTTCTCATACGACACTCCTAAGTTTGCTTCCTACATTCTCGGAAGGTACATAGAGTCTTAAACCCTTAGACCATACCGAAGGACAAAGTCAAAAATAAAAATGTGTCGAACCAGGACGAAAAAGACATCCAAGCGTGCGTCTCAATCAGCTCTACAACATATCAAAAAACTGGACCCTAAGTCCTTATCGTATTTGAGATATTCAGCGAGTTAGCGAGGCTGTAACCAGAGCCAATTAAGGGATAATTAAATCAGGATTTAATATCAGGGTTTGATGATGTCAAATCTAAACATCATTTTACGTGGAAATTTGAAAAAAAAATATATCGGAGCACTCACAGGCCTGGAACACCCTTAAACCAACCAGGAAGTGGCATTTTGAGGCACTTCCTGTTGTCCGAGAACAATAAAACTTACATATTTGGAATCTGCGTTATCATATTAGTCTATAGCCAGAGTCTCGGAGAGAAATACAGTTTCTAAAAATTGAACGAGAAATGACATTTGCAGTCTTTTCGCTGACCTTTGAGCTTTATCAGTGTCAGAAAAATTCAGTGCTGGTGGCAAAAAATTCAACTTACTCTCAATATGGATGGAAAGAAGTTTCGGATTTTTGAAAAATATCCCCTTCGATCTATCACAGATTTTGTGCTCGACGCCACACGTTGTCTGAAGGCCAGGGGGAAAGTTTCAACTTCAGGTCATTTTAGCTGTAACTTTCAGTTTTGGGCACTTTTGACCTAAAGTTGAAAGTTTACGATCAAATTAACTGAAGTTGAAACAGTGACCCTTGCAGGCATAAAAAGGCATGGGGTTCCTATATTGCAATATGTTGTTCCTCCATCTTAGGAGAGTATTTAGGCCTTTCGCTGGAGCTCCTAGCCCTTAGGATGACCCCAAGCCGAACACTTAAAGATCACATGTTAGGGTGCCCAAATCTGAAAGTAGGTGGTCAAATTAACTGAAACTGAAAAAATTCAGTAAAGGTCAGCACTTCCTCCTAAGGTCATTTTAAGGCCTAGGGTTCCTATATTGCAATATGTTGTTCCTCCATCTTAGGAGAGTATTTAGGCCTTTCGCTGGAGCTCCTAGCCCTTAGGATGACCCCAAGCCGAACACTTAAAGATCACATGTTAGGGTGCCCAAATCTGAAAGTAGGTGGTCAAATTAACTGAAACTGAAAAAATTCAGTAAAGGTCAGCACTTCCTCCTAAGGTCATTTTAAGGCCTAGGGTTCCTATATTGCAATATGTTGTTCCTCCATCTTGGGAGAATATGTAGGCCTTTCACTGGACCTCCTAGCCCCTAGGATGACCCCAAGCCCAATACTTAAAAACCACATGTTAGAGTGCCCAAATCTGAAAGTAGGTGGTAAAATGACCTGAAGTTGAAACAGTGACCCTTGCAGGCATAAAAAGGCATGGGGTTCCTATATTGCAATATGTTGTTCCTCCATCTTAGGAGAGTATTTAGGCCTTTCGCTGGAGCTCCTAGCCCTTAGGATGACCCCAAGCCGAACACTTAAAGATCACATGTTAGGGTGCCCAAATCTGAAAGTAGGTGGTCAAATTAACTGAAACTGAAAAAATTCAGTAATGGTCAGCACTTCCTCCTAAGGTCATTTTAAGGCCTAGGGTTCCTATATTGCAATATGTTGTTCCTCCATCTTGGGAGAATATGTAGGCCTTTCACTGGACCTCCTAGCCCCTAGGATGACCCCAAGCCCAATACTTAAAAACCACATGTTAGAGTGCCCAAATCTGAAAGTAGGTGGTAAAATGACCTGAAGTTGAAGCTGTCCCCCTGGGGGGCCGTAAGGGCCTGGATGGCCCAAAGAAGGACACAGTTCTTTATTGGGATGTGGGATCTATATATTTAAACATTGGAGCTATATATTTAAACATTGGAGCTGTAGACATCTGTCTACATGTAAAAGTGTCCAAAATTGAAGGTTGTTGATCAAACGACCTGTAGTTGAAAATTTTCTCGTGGGGGGGCCCTAAGGAGTATAAACTAAATTTGACACCAGATTCGGAATCAACGCGCCGCCCCGAACGCGCCAACATAACTCTCCTGACACACGGCCTTATAGTTTTCCTTAATTGGCTGTGGTCAAATCTCAACTTATTGAACGCAATAAAGCGCTATATGTTGATAACGATACGTTTTCAGAAACCGCTTTTCGGATATGTTGTACAACTCGCCAAGGCGCACGCGTGGATGTCTTCGCTTTTCTCATACGACACTCCTAAGTTTGCTTCCTACATTCTCGGAAGGTACATAGAGTCTTAAACCCTTAGACCATACCGAAGGACAAAGTCAAAAATAAAAATGTGTCGAACCAGGACGAAAAAGACATCCAAGCGTGCGTCTCAATCAGCTCTACAACATATCAAAAAACTGGACCCTAAGTCCTTATCGTATTTGAGATATTCAGCGAGTTAGCGAGGCTGTAACCAGAGCCAATTAAGGGATAATTAAATCAGGATTTAATATCAGGGTTTGATGATGTCAAATCTAAACATCATTTTACGTGGAAATTTGAAAAAAAAATATATCGGAGCACTCACAGGCCTGGAACACCCTTAAACCAACCAGGAAGTGGCATTTTGAGGCACTTCCTGTTGTCCGAGAACAATAAAACTTACATATTTGGAATCTGCGTTATCATATTAGTCTATAGCCAGAGTCTCGGAGAGAAATACAGTTTCTAAAAATTGAACGAGAAATGACATTTGCAGTCTTTTCGCTGACCTTTGAGCTTTATCAGTGTCAGAAAAATTCAGTGCTGGTGGCAAAAAATTCAACTTACTCTCAATATGGATGGAAAGAAGTTTCGGATTTTTGAAAAATATCCCCTTCGATCTATCACAGATTTTGTGCTCGACGCCACACGTTGTCTGAAGGCCAGGGGGAAAGTTTCAACTTCAGGTCATTTTAGCTGTAACTTTCAGTTTTGGGCACTTTTGACCTAAAGTTGAAAGTTTACGATCAAATTAACTGAAGTTGAAACAGTGACCCTTGCAGGCATAAAAAGGCATGGGGTTCCTATATTGCAATATGTTGTTCCTCCATCTTAGGAGAGTATTTAGGCCTTTCGCTGGAGCTCCTAGCCCTTAGGATGACCCCAAGCCGAACACTTAAAGATCACATGTTAGGGTGCCCAAATCTGAAAGTAGGTGGTCAAATTAACTGAAACTGAAAAAATTCAGTAAAGGTCAGCACTTCCTCCTAAGGTCATTTTAAGGCCTAGGGTTCCTATATTGCAATATGTTGTTCCTCCATCTTGGGAGAATATGTAGGCCTTTCACTGGACCTCCTAGCCCCTAGGATGACCCCAAGCCCAATACTTAAAAACCACATGTTAGAGTGCCCAAATCTGAAAGTAGGTGGTAAAATGACCTGAAGTTGAAACAGTGACCCTTGCAGGCATAAAAAGGCATGGGGTTCCTATATTGCAATATGTTGTTCCTCCATCTTAGGAGAGTATTTAGGCCTTTCGCTGGAGCTCCTAGCCCTTAGGATGACCCCAAGCCGAACACTTAAAGATCACATGTTAGGGTGCCCAAATCTGAAAGTAGGTGGTCAAATTAACTGAAACTGAAAAAATTCAGTAAAGGTCAGCACTTCCTCCTAAGGTCATTTTAAGGCCTAGGGTTCCTATATTGCAATATGTTGTTCCTCCATCTTGGGAGAATATGTAGGCCTTTCACTGGACCTCCTAGCCCCTAGGATGACCCCAAGCCCAATACTTAAAAACCACATGTTAGAGTGCCCAAATCTGAAAGTAGGTGGTAAAATGACCTGAAGTTGAAACAGTGACCCTTGCAGGCATAAAAAGGCATGGGGTTCCTATATTGCAATATGTTGTTCCTCCATCTTAGGAGAGTATTTAGGCCTTTCGCTGGAGCTCCTAGCCCTTAGGATGACCCCAAGCCGAACACTTAAAGATCACATGTTAGGGTGCCCAAATCTGAAAGTAGGTGGTCAAATTAACTGAAACTGAAAAAATTCAGTAAAGGTCAGCACTTCCTCCTAAGGTCATTTTAAGGCCTAGGGTTCCTATATTGCAATATGTTGTTCCTCCATCTTGGGAGAATATGTAGGCCTTTCAATGGACCTCCTAGCCCCTAGGATGACCCCAAGCCCAATACTTAAAAACCACATGTTAGAGTGCCCAAATCTGAAAGTAGGTGGTAAAATGACCTGAAGTTGAAGCTGTCCCCCTGGGGGGCCGTAAGGGCCTGGATGGCCCAAAGAAGGACACAGTTCTTTATTGGGATGTGGGATCTATATATTTAAACATTGGAGCTCGGACCCCGGGGAGGCTTGGGAGCTCCGAACCTGGGTGCTCACATCAGTCGGGTGGACCCCTGCCTCCAGGGGCAAGGCTTCAGTTTCAGGTAATTTTAGCTTCAACTTCAACTGTGGGCACTTTTACATGTAGACTGACCCCCGGGAACCCTGGGGATGCCTCTACCCGGCCGAGGGAGCCCCAAACCTGGGTACTCGCACCAGTCCAGTGGGCCCCCATCTCCAGCTTCAGTTTCAGGTAATTTTAGCTTCAAATTCAACTCTGGGAAATTTTCATGTAGATTGACCTCCGCGGACCCCGGGGAGGCTTGGACCCAGCTCAGGGAGCTCCGAACCTGGGTACTCACATCAGTCGGGTGGACCCCTGCCTCCAGGGGCAAGGCTTCAGTTTCAGGTAATTTTAGCCTCAACTTCAACTGTGGGCACTTTTACATATAGACTGACCCCCGGGAACCCTGGGGATGCCTCTACCCGGCCGAGGGAGCCCCAAACCTGGGTACTCGCACCAGTCCGGTGGGCCCCCATCTCCAGCTTCAGTTTCAGGTAATTCTAGCTTCAAATTCAACTCTGGGAAATTTTCATGTAGATTGACCTCGGCGGACCCCGGGGAGGCTTGGACCCAGCTCAGGGAGCTCCGAACCTGGGTACTCACATCAGTCGGGTGGACCCCTGCCTCCAGGGGAAAGGCTTCAGTTTCAGGTAATTTTAGCTTCAACTTCAACTGTGGGCACTTTTACATATAGACTGACCCCCGGGAACCCTGGGGATGCCTCTACCCGGCCGAGGGAGCCCCAAACCTGGGTACTCGCACCAGTCCGGTGGGCCCCCATCTCCAGCTTCAGTTTCAGGTAATTTTAGCTTCAAATTCAACTCTGGGAAATTTTCATGTAGACTGACCTCGGCGGACCCCGGGGAGGCTTGGACCCAGCTCAGGGAGCTCCGAACCTGGGTACTCACATCAGTCGGGTGGACCCCTGCCTCCAGGGGCAAGGCTTCAGTTTCAGGTAATTTTAGCTTAAACTTCAACTGTGGGCACTTTTACATATAGACTGACCCCCGGGAACCCTGGGGATATCTCTACCCGGCCGAGGGAGCCCCAAACCTGGGTACTCGCACCAGTCCGGTGGGCCCCCATCTCCAGCTTCAGTTTCAGGTAATTCTAGCTTCAAATTCAACTCTGGGAAATTTTCATGTCGACTGACCTCCGCGGACCCCGGGGAGGCTTGGACCCAGCTCAGGGAGCTCCGAACCTGGGTACTCACATCAGTCGGGTGGACCCCTGCCTCCAGGGGCAAGGCTTCAGTTTCAGGTAATTTTAGCTTAAACTTCAACTGTGGGCACTTTTACATATAGACTGACCCCCGGGAACCCTGGGGATATCTCTACCCGGCCGAGGGAGCCCCAAACCTGGGTACTCGCACCAGTCCGGTGGGCCCCCATCTCCAGCTTCAGTTTCAGGTAATTCTAGCTTCAAATTCAACTCTGGGAAATTTTCATGTAGACTGACCTCGGCGGACCCCGGGGAGGCTTGGACCCAGCTCAGGGAGCTCCGAACCTGGGTACTCAAATCAGTCGGGTGGACCCCTGCCTCCAGGGGCAAGGCTTCAGTTTCAGGTAATTTTAGCTTAAACTTCAACTGTGGGCACTTTTACATATAGACTGACCCCCGGGAACCCTGGGGATATCTCTACCCGGCCGAGGGAGCCCCAAACCTGGGTACTCGCACCAGTCCGGTGGGCCCCCATCTCGAGCTTCAGTTTCAGGTAATTCTAGCTTCAAATTCAACTCTGGGAAATTTTCATGTCGACTGACCTCGGCGGACCCCGGGGAGGCTTGGACCCAGCTCAGGGAGCTCCGAACCTGGGTACTCACATCAGTCGGGTGGACCCCTGCCTCCAGGGGCAAGGCTTCAGTTTCAGGTAATTTTAGCTTAAACTTCAACTGTGGGCACTTTTACATATAGACTGACCCCCGGGAACCCTGGGGATATCTCTACCCGGCCGAGGGAGCCCCAAACCTGGGTACTCGCACCAGTCCGGTGGGCCCCCATCTCCAGCTTCAGTTTCAGGTAATTCTAGCTTCAAATTCAACTCTGGGAAATTTTCATGTCGACTGACCTCGGCGGACCCCGGGGAGGCTTGGACCCAGCTCAGGGAGCTCCGAACCTGGGTACTCACATCAGTCGGGTGGACCCCTGCCTCCAGGGGCAAGGCTTCGGGCAGGCCTGCCGTCCGTGTCCCCAGCGTCCGCACGCTGGTCCATATATCCGGGCTGGGAAAAGTTGGCGAAACTACCGGGAGAGAATTTCAAAGGAGGGGGCCATGGCAGAGCCCAGGTCCTCGTGGGCTCCACGAGGACTTCCAGGGTGCCAGGCCGCCCGACCGCGTCCGACCGGAGGCCTCGCTCGGGCCTGCCGTCGTCCCATCCATCGGCGTCCGCACGCCTGTTCCATATATCCGGGATGGGAAAAGTTGGCGAAACTACCGGGAGATAATTTCAAAGGAGGGGGCCATGGCAGAGCCCAGATCCTCGTGGGCTCCACGAGGACCTCCAGGGCGCCCGTCCGCCCGGCCGTGCCCGAGCGGAGGCCTCTCTCTTCCCATAAGCCCGCTGGGAAGAGGCCTCCGATTTCATGGTTCTCTCCCCCCTCGCGGGGAGGGGGGAGAGGGACCCACGGCCACCACCACCGGGCGCCCCGCTCGGGCACCCGGGCCGCCCCGAGACGGAGCCTCGCCCCGGGCTTCGCGACGGCCAAGCTCCATAGGTACGTTCTGGAACAAGTCGGCGCCTCGCCCGGGAGACTTTTTCACAGGAGGGAGGCAGGGACGAGCCATACGCCTCCTGGGCCACGGGGAGTGGACGGGGAGGTACAACGCGGAGATCCAGGGGGAGCGGGCCCGCGCCGCCACCCGAGACGGAGCCTCGCGCTGGGCATCGCGACGGCCAAGCTCCACAGGTACGGTCTGGAGCGAGTCGGCGTCTCGCCCGGGAGACTTTTTCAAAGGAGGGAGGCAGGCACGAGCCAGAGGCCTCCTGGGTTACGGGCAGGTGACAGGGAGGTACGACGCGGAGATCCAGGACAAGGGACCCCTCGCGGCCCCGACACTGCCCCAGGACCAGGCCCCGGTTCCGGGCATGGTCTCTCTCTGGCTACCCGCTGGCACCAGTGGCCACTTTCCCCCCACGCGAAATTTCACGCAGGGCAGAGGCCCTGAGCCCACAGCCTGCTGGGAGCTCTGGACTCTGAAGAAATCCTGGCTTTTTTCCGAATCCTCCAGGATTTGGGGCCTCTCGCGGCGCCGACACTGCCCCAAGACCATGCCCCGGTTCCGGGCATGGTCTCTAGCTACCCGCTGGCACCAGTGGCCACTTTCCCCCCACGCGAAATTTCACGCAGGGGAGAGGCCCTGAGCCCACAGCCTGCTGGGAGCTCTGGACTCTGAAGAAATCCTGGCTTTTACTCGCACCAGTCCGGTGGGCCCCCATCTCCAGCTTCAGATTCAGGTAATTTGAGCTTCAACTTTGGGCACACAGTACCCAAAGTTGCTACCCCAGGACGAGGCCTCTTCCCGGGCATAACTATCCGATGGCACAGGTGGACCTTCCAGGCATCTGCAAGAAAATTCCCGGAGGCAGGAAGGCAGGCGCCCACCTCCTCGAGGGCCCTAGGCACTTAGAAACAAATTAGATTTTTTTTTGAGAACCAGGATTTTGGGCCTCGCTGAACCAGCGCTACCCCAGGACGAGGCCTCTTCCCGGGCATAACTATCCGATGGCACAGGTGGACCTTCCAGGCACCTGCAAGAAAATTCCCGGAGGCAGGAAGGCAGGCGCCCACCTCCTCGAGGGCCCTAGGCACTTAGAAACAAATTAGATTTTTTTTTGAGAACCAGGATTTTGGGCCTCGCTGAACCATCGCTACCCCAGGACGAGGCCTCTTCCCGGGCATAACTATCCGATGGCACAGGTGGACCTTCCAGGCACCTGCAAGAAAATTCCCGGAGGCAGGAAGGCAGGCGCCCACCTCCTCGAGGGCCCTAGGCACTTAGAAACAAATTAGATTTTTTTTTGAGAACCAGGATTTTGGGCCTCGCTGAACCATCGCTACCCCAGGACGAGGCCTCTTCCCGGGCATAACTATCCGATGGCACAGGTGGACCTTCCAGGCACCTGCAAGAAAATTCCCGGAGGCAGGAAGGCAGGCGCCCACCTCCTCGAGGGCCCTAGGCACTTAGAAACAAATTAGATTTTTTTTTGAGAACCAGGATTTTGGGCATCGCTGAACCATCGCTACCCCAGGACGAGGCCTCTTCCCGGGCATAACTATCCGATGGCACAGGTGGACCTTCCAGGCACCTGCAAGAAAATTCCCGGAGGCAGGAAGGCAGGCGCCCACCTCCTCGAGGGCCCTAGGCACTTAGAAACAAATTAGATTTTTTTTTGAGAACCAGGATTTTGGGCATCGCTGAACCATCGCTACCCCAGGACGAGGCCTCTTCCCGGGCATAACTATCCGATGGCACAGGTGGACCTTCCAGGCACCTGCAAGAAAATTCCCGGAGGCAGGAAGGCAGGCGCCCACCTCCTCGAGGGCCCTAGGCACTTAGAAACAAATTAGATTTTTTTTTGAGAACCAGGATTTTGGGCCTCGCTGAACCATCGCTACCCCAGGACGAGGCCTCTTCCCGGGCATAACTATCCGATGGCACAGGTGGACCTTCCAGGCACCTGCAAGAAAATTCCCGGAGGCAGGAAGGCAGGCGCCCACCTCCTCGAGGGCCCTAGGCACTTAGAAACAAATTAGATTTTTTTTTGAGAACCAGGATTTTGGGCCTCGCTGAACCATCGCTACCCCAGGACGAGGCCTCTTCCCGGGCATAACTATCCGATGGCACAGGTGGACCTTCCAGGCACCTGCAAGAAAATTCCCGGAGGCAGGAAGGCAGGCGCCCACCTCCTCGAGGGCCCTAGGCACTTAGAAACAAATTAGATTTTTTTTTGAGAACCAGGATTTTGGGCCTCGCTGAACCATCGCTACCCCAGGACGAGGCCTCTTCCCGGGCATAACTATCCGATGGCACAGGTGGACCTTCCAGGCACCTGCAAGAAAATTCCCGGAGGCAGGAAGGCAGGCGCCCACCTCCTCGAGGGCCCTAGGCACTTAGAAACAAATTAGATTTTTTTTTGAGAACCAGGATTTTGGGCCTCGCTGAACCATCGCTACCCCAGGACGAGGCCTCTTCCCGGGCATAACTATCCGATGGCACAGGTGGACCTTCCAGGCACCTGCAAGAAAATTCCCGGAGGCAGGAAGGCAGGCGCCCACCTCCTCGAGGGCCCTAGGCACTTAGAAACAAATTAGATTTTTTTTTGAGAACCAGGATTTTGGGCCTCGCTGAACCATCGCTACCCCAGGACGAGGCCTCTTCCCGGGCATAACTATCCGATGGCACAGGTGGACCTTCCAGGCACCTGCAAGAAAATTCCCGGAGGCAGGAAGGCAGGCGCCCACCTCCTCGAGGGCCCTAGGCACTTAGAAACAAATTAGATTTTTTTTTGAGAACCAGGATTTTGGGCCTCGCTGAACCATCGCTACCCCAGGACGAGGCCTCTTCCCGGGCATAACTATCCGATGGCACAGGTGGACCTTCCAGGCACCTGCAAGAAAATTCCCGGAGGCAGGAAGGCAGGCGCCCACCTCCTCGAGGGCCCTAGGCACTTAGAAACAAATTAGATTTTTTTTTGAGAACCAGGATTTTGGGCCTCGCTGAACCATCGCTACCCCAGGACGAGGCCTCTTCCCGGGCATAACTATCCGATGGCACAGGTGGACCTTCCAGGCACCTGCAAGAAAATTCCCGGAGGCAGGAAGGCAGGCGCCCACCTCCTCGAGGGCCCTAGGCACTTAGAAACAAATTAGATTTTTTTTTGAGAACCAGGATTTTGGGCCTCGCTGAACCATCGCTACCCCAGGACGAGGCCTCTTCCCGGGCATAACTATCCGATGGCACAGGTGGACCTTCCAGGCACCTGCAAGAAAATTCCCGGAGGCAGGAAGGCAGGCGCCCACCTCCTCGAGGGCCCTAGGCACTTAGAAACAAATTAGATTTTTTTTTGAGAACCAGGATTTTGGGCCTCGCTGAACCATCGCTACCCCAGGACGAGGCCTCTTCCCGGGCATAACTATCCGATGGCACAGGTGGACCTTCCAGGCACCTGCAAGAAAATTCCCGGAGGCAGGAAGGCAGGCGCCCACCTCCTCGAGGGCCCTAGGCACTTAGAAACAAATTAGATTTTTTTTTGAGAACCAGGATTTTGGGCCTCGCTGAACCATCGCTACCCCAGGACGAGGCCTCTTCCCGGGCATAACTATCCGATGGCACAGGTGGACCTTCCAGGCACCTGCAAGAAAATTCCCGGAGGCAGGAAGGCAGGCGCCCACCTCCTCGAGGGCCCTAGGCACTTAGAAACAAATTTGATTTTTTTTTGAGAACCAGGATTTTGGGCCTCGCTGAACCATCGCTACCCCAGGACGAGGCCTCTTCCCGGGCATAACTATCCGATGGCACAGGTGGACCTTCCAGGCACCTGCAAGAAAATTCCCGGAGGCAGGAAGGCAGGCGCCCACCTCCTCGAGGGCCCTAGGCACTTAGAAACAAATTAGATTTTTTTTTGAGAACCAGGATTTTGGGCCTCGCTGAACCATCGCTACCCCAGGACGAGGCCTCTTCCCGGGCATAACTATCCGATGGCACAGGTGGACCTTCCAGGCACCTGCAAGAAAATTCCCGGAGGCAGGAAGGCAGGCGCCCACCTCCTCGAGGGCCCTAGGCACTTAGAAACAAATTAGATTTTTTTTTGAGAACCAGGATTTTGGGCCTCGCTGAACCATCGCTACCCCAGGACGAGGCCTCTTCCCGGGCATAACTATCCGATGGCACAGGTGGACCTTCCAGGCACCTGCAAGAAAATTCCCGGAGGCAGGAAGGCAGGCGCCCACCTCCTCGAGGGCCCTAGGCACTTAGAAACAAATTAGATTTTTTTTTGAGAACCAGGATTTTGGGCCTCGCTGAACCATCGCTACCCCAGGACGAGGCCTCTTCCCGGGCATAACTATCCGATGGCACAGGTGGACCTTCCAGGCACCTGCAAGAAAATTCCCGGAGGCAGGAAGGCAGGCGCCCACCTCCTCGAGGGCCCTAGGCACTTAGAAACAAATTTGATTTTTTTTTGAGAACCAGGATTTTGGGCCTCGCTGAACCATCGCTACCCCAGGACGAGGCCTCTTCCCGGGCATAACTATCCGATGGCACAGGTGGACCTTCCAGGCACCTGCAAGAAAATTCCCGGAGGCAGGAAGGCAGGCGCCCACCTCCTCGAGGGCCCTAGGCACTTAGAAACAAATTAGATTTTTTTTTGAGAACCAGGATTTTGGGCCTCGCTGAACCATCGCTACCCCAGGACGAGGCCTCTTCCCGGGCATAACTATCCGATGGCACAGGTGGACCTTCCAGGCACCTGCAAGAAAATTCCCGGAGGCAGGAAGGCAGGCGCCCACCTCCTCGAGGGCCCTAGGCACTTAGAAACAATTTAGATTTTTTTTTGAGAACCAGGATTTTGGGCCTCGCTGAACCATCGCTACCCCAGGACGAGGCCTCTTCCCGGGCATAACTATCCGATGGCACAGGTGGACCTTCCAGGCACCTGCAAGAAAATTCCCGGAGGCAGGAAGGCAGGCGCCCACCTCCTCGAGGGCCCTAGGCACTTAGAAACAAATTTGATTTTTTTTTGAGAACCAGGATTTTGGGCCTCGCTGAACCATCGCTACCCCAGGACGAGGCCTCTTCCCGGGCATAACTATCCGATGGCACAGGTGGACCTTCCAGGCACCTGCAAGAAAATTCCCGGAGGCAGGAAGGCAGGCGCCCACCTCCTCGAGGGCCCTAGGCACTTAGAAACAAATTTGATTTTTTTTTGAGAACCAGGATTTTGGGCCTCGCTGAACCATCGCTACCCCAGGACGAGGCCTCTTCCCGGGCATAACTATCCGATGGCACAGGTGGACCTTCCAGGCACCTGCAAGAAAATTCCCGGAGGCAGGAAGGCAGGCGCCCACCTCCTCGAGGGCCCTAGGCACTTAGAAACAATTTTGATTTTTTTTTGAGAACCAGGATTTTGGGCCTCGCTGAACCATCGCTACCCCAGGACGAGGCCTCTTCCCGGGCATAACTATCCGATGGCACAGGTGGACCTTCCAGGCACCTGCAAGAAAATTCCCGGAGGCAGGAAGGCAGGCGCCCACCTCCTCGAGGGCCCTAGGCACTTAGAAACAATTTTGATTTTTTTTTGAGAACCAGGATTTTGGGCCTCGCTGAACCATCGCTACCCCAGGACGAGGCCTCTTCCCGGGCATAACTATCCGATGGCACAGGTGGACCTTCCAGGCACCTGCAAGAAAATTCCCGGAGGCAGGAAGGCAGGCGCCCACCTCCTCGAGGGCCCTAGGCACTTAGAAACAATTTTGATTTTTTTTTGAGAACCAGGATTTTGGGCCTCGCTGAACCATCGCTACCCCAGGACGAGGCCTCTTCCCGGGCATAACTATCCGATGGCACAGGTGGACCTTCCAGGCACCTGCAAGAAAATTCCCGGAGGCAGGAAGGCAGGCGCCCACCTCCTCGAGGGCCCTAGGCACTTAGAAACAATTTTGATTTTTTTTTGAGAACCAGGATTTTGGGCCTCGCTGAACCATCGCTACCCCAGGACGAGGCCTCTTCCCAGGCATAACTATCCGATGGCACAGGTGGACCTTCCAGGCACCTGCAAGAAAATTCCCGGAGGCAGGAAGGCAGGCGCCCACCTCCTCGAGGGCCCTAGGCACTTAGAAACAAATTTGATTTTTTTTTGAGAACCAGGATTTTGGGCCTCGCTGAACCATCGCTACCCCAGGACGAGGCCTCTTCCCGGGCATAACTATCCGATGGCACAGGTGGACCTTCCAGGCACCTGCAAGAAAATTCCCGGAGGCAGGAAGGCAGGCTCCCACCTCCTCGAGGGCCCTAGGCACTTAGAAACAAATTAGATTTTTTTTTGAGAACCAGGATTTTGGGCCTCGCTGAACCATCGCTGCCTTAGGAGGAGGCCTCTTCCTGGGGTAGTGAGGGCCAGCGAGGGCCAAAATCATGGTTCTCCAAAAAAAATCAAAAATGTTTCTAAGTGCCTAGGGCCCTCGAGGAGGTGGGCGCCTGCCTTCCTGCCTCCGGGAATTTTCTTGCAGGTGCCCTTAGGGGTCCCCAGGGGGACAGCTTCAACTTCAGGTCATTTTAGCTGTAACGTTCAGTTTTGGGCACTTTTGACCTAAAGTTGAAAGTTGACGATCAAATTAACTGAAGTTGAAACAGTGACCCTTGCAGGCATACAAAGGCCTAGGGTTCCCATATTGTAATATGTTGTTCCTCCATCTTGGGAGAGTATTTAGGCCTTTCACTGGAGCTCCTAGCGCTTGGGATGAACCCAAGCCGAACACTTAAAGATTACATGTTGGGGTGCCCAAATCTGAAAGTAGGTGGTAAAATGACCTGAAGTTGAAGCTGTCCCCCTGGGGGGCCGTAAGGGCCTGGATGGCCCAAAGAAGGACATAGCGCTTTATTGGGATGTGGGAACAATATATTGAAACACTGGAGCTCATATATGTCAGGAAAAAAAAATGATCCTCATAGGCCAAGAATGGGGGATGGTGTTAGACCTGGAGCCTGAAAGAGCATCTGTGCATCTTGGTCTGATTAGAGACATTTTTTTTCCTGACATATCTGCGCTCCAATCTTTCAATATATTGTTCCCACATCTCAACAGAGCATTGTGTTCTTTTTTCGGGCTTCGGGGCCCTTAGGGCCCCCCAGGGGGACAGTTTCAACTTCAGGTCATTTGAGCTTCAACTTTGAGCAAATTTGACCTAAGGTCGAAATTCAGTTTCAACTTCCACTTGGGGCAATTTTGAACTTAGGTTGAAATTCGGCTTCAACTTTGGGTAATTTCGACCTAGAGTTGAAATTCAGCCTCAACTTTGGGTACTGGGCGGGGATGGGCGGGGATGGTGTTAGACTTGGAGCCTGAAAGAGCATCTGTGCATCTTGGTGTGATTAGAGACATTTTTTTTCCCGACAGTTCTGCGCTCCAATCTTTCAATATATTGTTCCCACATCTCAACAGAGCATTGTGTTCTTTTTTCGGGCTTCGGGGCCCTTAGGGCCCCCAAGGAGGACAGTTTCAACTTCAGGTCATTTGAGCTTCAACTTTGAGCAAATTTGACCTAAGGTCGAAATTCAGTTTCAACTTCCACTTGGGGCAATTTTGAACTTAGGTTGAAATTCGGCTTCAACTTTGGGTAATTTCGACCTAGAGTTGAAATTCAGCCTCAACTTCAACTTTGGGTACTGTCAAGTGTACTAAAACTGGGGTTACGTGTGTAACCTATAAGTGATACTCAAAATCCGGTCCTGGTGCCTGAAGTTGAAACGTTCTCGGATAACACCTCCCACTCCAACCATTGCCCAAATATGAAGCCGGTAAGCCCCGGGATACCTGAAACCGAAGCCAAATCTAGAACTGGGGTTACATGTGTAACCTATAAGTGATTGATCCTAATAGCCCAAGAATGGGGGATGGTGTTTGACTTGGAGCCTGAAAGAGCATCTGTGAATCTTGGTCTGATTGGAGACATTTTTTTTTCCTGACAGTTCTGCGCTCCAATCTTTCAATATATTGTTCCCACATCTCAACAGAGCAATGTGTTCTTTTTTCGGGCTTCGGGGCCCTTAGGGCCCCCCAGGGGGACAGTTTCAACTTCAGGTCATTTGAGCTTCAACTTTGAGCAAATTTGACCTAAGGTCGAAATTCAGTTTCAACTTCCACTTGGGGCAATTTTGAACTTAGGTTGAAATTCGGCTTCAACTTTGGGTAATTTCGACCTAGAGTTGAAATTCAGCCTCAACTTCAACTTTGGGTACTGTCAAGTGTACTAAAACTGGGGTTACGTGTGTAACCTATAAGTGATACTCAAAATCCGGTCCTGGTGCCTGAAGTTGAAACGCTTCAACTTTGGGTAATTTCGACCTAGAGTTGAAATTCAGCCTCAACTTCAACTTTGGGTACTGGGCGGGGATGGGCGGGGATGGTGTTAGACTTGGAGCCTGAAAGAGCATCTGTGCATCTTGGTGTGATTAGAGACATTTTTTTTCCCGACAGTTCTGCGCTCCAATCTTTCAATATATTGTTCCCACATCTCAACAGAGCATTGTGTTCTTTTTTCGGGCTTCGGGGCCCTTAGGGCCCCCCAGGGGGACAGTTTCAACTTCAGGTCATTTGAGCTTCAACTTTGAGCAAATTTGACCTAAGGTCGAAATTCAGTTTCAACTTCCACTTGGGGCAATTTTGAACTTAGGTTGAAATTCGGCTTCAACTTTGGGTAATTTCGACCTAGAGTTGAAATTCAGCCTCAACTTCAACTTTGGGTACTGTCAAGTGTACTAAAACTGGGGTTACGTTTGTAACCTATAAGTGATACTCAAAATCCGGTCCTGGTGCCTGAAGTTGAAACGCTTCAACTTTGGGTAATTTCGACCTAGAGTTGAAATTCAGCCTCAACTTCAACTTTGGGTACTGGGCGGGGATGGGCGGGGATGGTGTTAGACTTGGAGCCTGAAAGAGCATCTGTGAATCTTGGTCTGATTGGAGACATTTTCTTTTCCTGACAGTTCTGCGCTCCAATCTTTCAATATATTGTTCCCACATCTCAACAGAGCATTGTGTTCTTTTTTCGGGCTTCGGGGCCCTTAGGGCCCCCCAGGGGGACAGTTTCAACTTCAGGTCATTTGAGCTTCAACTTTGAGCAAATTTGACCTAAGGTCGAAATTCAGTTTCAACTTCCACTTGGGGCAATTTTGAACTTAGGTTGAAATTCGGCTTCAACTTTGGGTAATTTCGACCTAGAGTTGAAATTCAGCCTCAACTTCAACTTTGGGTACTGTCAAGTGTACTAAAACTGGGGTTACGTGTGTAACCTATAAGTGATACTCAAAATCCGGTCCTGGTGCCTGAAGTTGAAACGCTTCAACTTTGGGTAATTTCGACCTAGAGTTGAAATTCAGCCTCAACTTCAACTTTGGGTACTGGGCGGGGATGGGCGGGGATGGTGTTAGACTTGGAGCCTGAAAGAGCATCTGTGCATCTTGGTGTGATTAGAGACATTTTTTTTCCCGACAGTTCTGCGCTCCAATCTTTCAATATATTGTTCCCACATCTCAACAGAGCATTGTGTTATTTTTTCGGGCTTCGGGGCCCTTAGGGCCCCCCAGGGGGACAGTTTCAACTTCAGGTCATTTGAGCTTCAACTTTGAGCAAATTTGACCTAAGGTCGAAATTCAGTTTCAACTTCCACTTGGGGCAATTTTGAACTTAGGTTGAAATTCGGCTTCAACTTTGGGTAATTTCGACCTAGAGTTGAAATTCAGCCTCAACTTCAACTTTGGGTACTGTCAAGTGTACTAAAACTGGGGTTACGTTTGTAACCTATAAGTGATACTCAAAATCCGGTCCTGGTGCCTGAAGTTGAAACGCTTCAACTTTGGGTAATTTCGACCTAGAGTTGAAATTCAGCCTCAACTTCAACTTTGGGTACTGGGCGGGGATGGGCGGGGATGGTGTTAGACTTGGAGCCTGAAAGAGCATCTTTGAATCTTGGTCTGATTGGAGACATTTTTTTTCCTGACAGTTCTGCGCTCCAATCTTTCAATATATTGTTCCCACATCTCAACAGAGCATTGTGTTATTTTTTCGGGCTTCGGGGCCCTTAGGGCCCCCCAGGGGGACAGTTTCAACTTCAGGTCATTTGAGCTTCAACTTTGAGCAAATTTGACCTAAGGTCGAAATTCAGTTTCAACTTCCACTTGGGGCAATTTTGAACTTAGGTTGAAATTCGGCTTCAACTTTGGGTAATTTCGACCTAGAGTTGAAATTCAGCCTCAACTTCAACTTTGGGTACTGTCAAGTGTACTAAAACTGGGGTTACGTTTGTAACCTATAAGTGATACTCAAAATCCGGTCCTGGTGCCTGAAGTTGAAACGCTTCAACTTTGGGTAATTTCGACCTAGAGTTGAAATTCAGCCTCAACTTCAACTTTGGGTACTGGGCGGGGATGGGCGGGGATGGTGTTAGACTTGGAGCCTGAAAGAGCATCTGTGAATCTTGGTCTGATTGGAGACATTTTTTTTCCTGACAGTTCTGCGCTCCAATCTTTCAATATATTGTTCCCACATCTCAACAGAGCATTGTGTTCTTTTTTCGGGCTTCGGGGCCCTTAGGGCCCCCCAGGGGGACAGTTTCAACTTCAGGTCATTTGAGCTTCAACTTTGAGCAAATTTGACCTAAGGTCGAAATTCAGTTTCAACTTCCACTTGGGGCAATTTTGAACTTAGGTTGAAATTCGGCTTCAACTTTGGGTAATTTCGACCTAGAGTTGAAATTCAGCCTCAACTTCAACTTTGGGTACTGTCAAGTGTACTAAAACTGGGGTTAAGTTTGTAACCTATAAGTGATACTCAAAATCCGGTCCTGGTGCCTGAAGTTGAAACGCTTCAACTTTGGGTAATTTCGACCTAGAGTTGAAATTCAGCCTCAACTTCAACTTTGGGTACTGGGCGGGGATGGGCGGGGATGGTGTTAGACTTGGAGCCTGAAAGAGCATCTGTGAATCTTGGTCTGATTGGAGACATTTTTTTTCCTGACAGTTCTGCGCTCCAATCTTTCAATATATTGTTCCCACATCTCAACAGAGCATTGTGTTCTTTTTTCGGGCTTCGGGGCCCTTAGGGCCCCCCAGGGGGACAGTTTCAACTTCAGGTCATTTGAGCTTCAACTTTGAGCAAATTTGACCTAAGGTCGAAATTCAGTTTCAACTTCCACTTGGGGCAATTTTGAACTTAGGTTGAAATTCGGCTTCAACTTTGGGTAATTTCGACTTAGAGTTGAAATTCAGCCTCAACTTCAACTTTGGGTACTGTCAAGTGTACTAAAACTGGGGTTACGTGTGTAACCTATAAGTGATACTCAAAATCCGGTCCTGGTGCCTGAAGTTGAAACGCTTCAACTTTGGGTAATTTCGACCTAGAGTTGAAATTCAGCCTCAACTTCAACTTTGGGTACTGGGCGGGGATGGGCGGGGATGGTGTTAGACTTGGAGCCTGAAAGAGCATCTGTGAATCTTGGTCTGATTGGAGACATTTTTTTTTCCTGACAGTTCTGCGCTCCAATCTTTCAATATATTGTTCCCACATCTCAACAGAGCATTGTGTTCTTTTTTCGGGCTTCGGGGCCCTTAGGGCCCCCCAGGGGGACAGTTTCAACTTCAGGTCATTTGAGCTTCAACTTTGAGCAAATTTGACCTAAGGTCGAAATTCAGTTTCAACTTCCACTTGGGGCAATTTTGAACTTAGGTTGAAATTCGGCTTCAACTTTGGGTAATTTCGACCTAGAGTTGAAATTCAGCCTCAACTTCAACTTTGGGTACTGTCAAGTGTACTAAAACTGGGGTTACGTGTGTAACCTATAAGTGATACTCAAAATCCGGTCCTGGTGCCTGAAGTTGAAACGCTTCAACTTTGGGTAATTTCGACCTAGAGTTGAAATTCAGCCTCAACTTCAACTTTGGGTACTGGGCGGGGATGGGCGGGGATGGTGTTAGACTTGGAGCCTGAAAGAGCATCTGTGCATCTTGGTGTGATTGGAGACATTTTTTTTCCCGACAGTTCTGCGCTCCAATCTTTCAATATATTGTTCCCACATCTCAACAGAGCATTGTGTTCTTTTTTCGGGCTTCGGGGCCCTTAGGGCCCCCCAGGGGGACAGTTTCAACTTCAGGTCATTTGAGCTTCAACTTTGAGCAAATTTGACCTAAGGTCGAAATTCAGTTACAACTTCCACTTGGGGCAATTTTGAACTTAGGTTGAAATTCGGCTTCAACTTTGGGTAATTTCGACCTAGAGTTGAAATTCAGCCTCAACTTCAACTTTGGGTACTGTCAAGTGTACTAAAACTGGGGTTACGTTTGTAACCTATAAGTGATACTCAAAATCCGGTCCTGGTGCCTGAAGTTGAAACGCTTCAACTTTGGGTAATTTCGACCTAGAGTTGAAATTCAGCGACAACTTCAACTTTGGGTACTGGGCGGGGATGGGCGGGGATGGTGTTAGACTTGGAGCCTGAAAGAGCATCTGTGAATCTTGGTCTGATTGGAGACATTTTCTTTTCCTGACAGTTCTGCGCTCCAATCTTTCAATATATTGTTCCCACATCTCAACAGAGCATTGTGTTCTTTTTTCGGGCTTCGGGGCCCTTAGGGCCCCCCAGGGGGACAGTTTCAACTTCAGGTCATTTGAGCTTCAACTTTGAGCAAATTTGACCTAAGGTCGAAATTCAGTTTCAACTTCCACTTGGGGCAATTTTGAACTTAGGTTGAAATTCGGCTTCAACTTTGGGTAATTTCGACCTAGAGTTGAAATTCAGCCTCAACTTCAACTTTGGGTACTGTCAAGTGTACTAAAACTGGGGTTACGTGTGTAACCTATAAGTGATACTCAAAATCCGGTCCTGGTGCCTGAAGTTGAAACGCTTCAACTTTGGGTAATTTCGACCTAGAGTTGAAATTCAGCCTCAACTTCAACTTTGGGTACTGGGCGGGGATGGGCGGGGATGGTGTTAGACTTGGAGCCTGAAAGAGCATCTGTGAATCTTGGTCTGATTGGAGAAATTTTTTTTTCCTGACAGTTCTGCGCTCCAATCTTTCAATATATTGTTCCCACATCTCAACAGAGCATTGTGTTCTTTTTTCGGGCTTCGGGGCCCTTAGGGCCCCCCAGGGGGACAGTTTCAACTTCAGGTCATTTGAGCTTCAACTTTGAGCAAATTTGACCTAAGGTCGAAATTCAGTTTCAACTTCCACTTGGGGCAATTTTGAACTTAGGTTGAAATTCGGCTTCAACTTTGGGTAATTTCGACCTAGAGTTGAAATTCAGCCTCAACTTCAACTTTGGGTACTGTCAAGTGTACTAAAACTGGGGTTACGTGTGTAACCTATAAGTGATACTCAAAATCCGGTCCTGGTGCCTGAAGTTGAAACGCTTCAACTTTGGGTAATTTCGACCTAGAGTTGAAATTCAGCCTCAACTTCAACTTTGGGTACTGGGCGGGGATGGGCGGGGATGGTGTTAGACTTGGAGCCTGAAAGAGCATCTGTGAATCTTGGTCTGATTGGAGACATTTTTTTTTCCTGACAGTTCTGCGCTCCAATCTTTCAATATATTGTTCCCACATCTCAACAGAGCATTGTGTTCTTTTTTCGGGCTTCGGGGCCCTTAGGGCCCCCCAGGGGGACAGTTTCAACTTCAGGTCATTTGAGCTTCAACTTTGAGCAAATTTGACCTAAGGTCGAAATTCAGTTTCAACTTCCACTTGGGGCAATTTTGAACTTAGGATGAAATTCGGCTTCAACTTTGGGTAATTTCGACCTAGAGTTGAAATTCAGCCTCAACTTCAACTTTGGGTACTGTCAAGTGTACTAAAACTGGGGTTACGTGTGTAACCTATAAGTGATACTCAAAATCCGGTCCTGGTGCCTGAAGTTGAAACGCTTCAACTTTGGGTAATTTCGACCTAGAGTTGAAATTCAGCCTCAACTTCAACTTTGGGTACTGGGCGGGGATGGGCGGGGATGGTGTTAGACTTGGAGCCTGAAAGAGCATCTGTGAATCTTGGTCTGATTGGAGACATTTTTTTTTCCTGACAGTTCTGCGCTCCAATCTTTCAATATATTGTTCCCACATCTCAACAGAGCATTGTGTTCTTTTTTCGGGCTTCGGGGCCCTTAGGGCCCCCCAGGGGGACAGTTTCAACTTCAGGTCATTTGAGCTTCAACTTTGAGCAAATTTGACCTAAGGTCGAAATTCAGTTTCAACTTCCACTTGGGGCAATTTTGAACTTAGGTTGAAATTCGGCTTCAACTTTGGGTAATTTCGACCTAGAGTTGAAATTCAGCCTCAACTTCAACTTTGGGTACTGTCAAGTGTACTAAAACTGGGGTTACGTGTGTAACCTATA
Source organism: Gymnoscopelus braueri (assembly GCF_963280865.1). Classification (NCBI taxonomy): domain Eukaryota; kingdom Metazoa; phylum Chordata; class Actinopteri; order Myctophiformes; family Myctophidae; genus Gymnoscopelus; species Gymnoscopelus braueri. The sequence continues at coordinate 127,811 of NW_027660405.1, read as the reverse complement.
AGTGATACTCAAAATCCGGTCCTGGTGCCTGAAGTTGAAACGCTTCAACTTTGGGTAATTTCGACCTAGAGTTGAAATTCAGCCTCAACTTCAACTTTGGGTACTGGGCGGGGATGGGCGGGGATGGTGTTAGACTTGGAGCCTGAAAGAGCATCTGTGAATCTTGGTCTGATTGGAGACATTTTTTTTTCCTGACAGTTCTGCGCTCCAATCTTTCAATATATTGTTCCCACATCTCAACAGAGCATTGTGTTCTTTTTTCGGGCTTCGGGGCCCTTAGGGCCCCCCAGGGGGACAGTTTCAACTTCAGGTCATTTGAGCTTCAACTTTGAGCAAATTTGACCTAAGGTCGAAATTCAGTTTCAACTTCCACTTGGGGCAATTTTGAACTTAGGTTGAAATTCGGCTTCAACTTTGGGTAATTTCGACCTAGAGTTGAAATTCAGCCTCAACTTCAACTTTGGGTACTGTCAAGTGTACTAAAACTGGGGTTACGTGTGTAACCTATAAGTGATACTCAAAATCCGGTCCTGGTGCCTGAAGTTGAAACGCTTCAACTTTGGGTAATTTCGACCTAGAGTTGAAATTCAGCCTCAACTTCAACTTTGGGTACTGGGCGGGGATGGGCGGGGATGGTGTTAGACTTGGAGCCTGAAAGAGCATCTGTGAATCTTGGTCTGATTGGAGACATTTTTTTTTCCTGACAGTTCTGCGCTCCAATCTTTCAATATATTGTTCCCACATCTCAACAGAGCATTGTGTTCTTTTTTCGGGCTTCGGGGCCCTTAGGGCCCCCCAGGGGGACAGTTTCAACTTCAGGTCATTTGAGCTTCAACTTTGAGCAAATTTGACCTAAGGTCGAAATTCAGTTTCAACTTCCACTTGGGGCAATTTTGAACTTAGGTTGAAATTCGGCTTCAACTTTGGGTAATTTCGACCTAGAGTTGAAATTCAGCCTCAACTTCAACTTTGGGTACTGTCAAGTGTACTAAAACTGGGGTTACGTGTGTAACCTATAAGTGATACTCAAAATCCGGTCCTGGTGCCTGAAGTTGAAACGCTTCAACTTTGGGTAATTTCGACCTAGAGTTGAAATTCAGCCTCAACTTCAACTTTGGGTACTGGGCGGGGATGGGCGGGGATGGTGTTAGACTTGGAGCCTGAAAGAGCATCTGTGAATCTTGGTCTGATTGGAGACATTTTTTTTTCCTGACAGTTCTGCGCTCCAATCTTTCAATATATTGTTCCCACATCTCAACAGAGCATTGTGTTCTTTTTTCGGGCTTCGGGGCCCTTAGGGCCCCCCAGGGGGACAGTTTCAACTTCAGGTTATTTGAGCTTCAACTTTGAGCAAATTTGACCTAAGGTCGAAATTCAGTTTCAACTTCCACTTGGGGCAATTTTGAACTTAGGATGAAATTCGGCTTCAACTTTGGGTAATTTCGACCTAGAGTTGAAATTCAGCCTCAACTTCAACTTTGGGTACTGTCAAGTGTACTAAAACTGGGGTTACGTGTGTAACCTATAAGTGATACTCAAAATCCGGTCCTGGTGCCTGAAGTTGAAACGCTTCAACTTTGGGTAATTTCGACCTAGAGTTGAAATTCAGCCTCAACTTCAACTTTGGGTACTGGGCGGGGATGGGCGGGGATGGTGTTAGACTTGGAGCCTGAAAGAGCATCTGTGAATCTTGGTCTGATTGGAGACATTTTTTTTTCCTGACAGTTCTGCGCTCCAATCTTTCAATATATTGTTCCCACATCTCAACAGAGCATTGTGTTCTTTTTTCGGGCTTCGGGGCCCTTAGGGCCCCCCAGGGGGACAGTTTCAACTTCAGGTCATTTGAGCTTCAACTTTGAGCAAATTTGACCTAAGGTCGAAATTCAGTTTCAACTTCCACTTGGGGCAATTTTGAACTTAGGTTGAAATTCGGCTTCAACTTTGGGTAATTTCGACCTAGAGTTGAAATTCAGCCTCAACTTCAACTTTGGGTACTGTCAAGTGTACTAAAACTGGGGTTACGTGTGTAACCTATAAGTGATACTCAAAATCCGGTCCTGGTGCCTGAAGTTGAAACGCTTCAACTTTGGGTAATTTCGACCTAGAGTTGAAATTCAGCCTCAACTTCAACTTTGGGTACTGGGCGGGGATGGGCGGGGATGGTGTTAGACTTGGAGCCTGAAAGAGCATCTGTGAATCTTGGTCTGATTGGAGACATTTTTTTTTCCTGACAGTTCTGCGCTCCAATCTTTCAATATATTGTTCCCACATCTCAACAGAGCATTGTGTTCTTTTTTCGGGCTTCGGGGCCCTTAGGGCCCCCCAGGGGGACAGTTTCAACTTCAGGTTATTTGAGCTTCAACTTTGAGCAAATTTGACCTAAGGTCGAAATTCAGTTTCAACTTCCACTTGGGGCAATTTTGAACTTAGGATGAAATTCGGCTTCAACTTTGGGTAATTTCGACCTAGAGTTGAAATTCAGCCTCAACTTCAACTTTGGGTACTGTCAAGTGTACTAAAACTGGGGTTACGTGTGTAACCTATAAGTGATACTCAAAATCCGGTCCTGGTGCCTGAAGTTGAAACGCTTCAACTTTGGGTAATTTCGACCTAGAGTTGAAATTCAGCCTCAACTTCAACTTTGGGTACTGGGCGGGGATGGGCGGGGATGGTGTTAGACTTGGAGCCTGAAAGAGCATCTGTGAATCTTGGTCTGATTGGAGACATTTTTTTTTCCTGACAGTTCTGCGCTCCAATCTTTCAATATATTGTTCCCACATCTCAACAGAGCATTGTGTTCTTTTTTCTGGCTTCGGGGCCCTTAGGGCCCCCCAGGGGGACAGTTTCAACTTCAGGTCATTTGAGCTTCAACTTTGAGCAAATTTGACCTAAGGTCGAAATTCAGTTTCAACTTCCACTTGGGGCAATTTTGAACTTAGGTTGAAATTCGGCTTCAACTTTGGGTAATTTTGACCTAGAGTTGAAATTCAGCCTCAACTTCAACTTTGGGTACTGTCAAGTGTACTAAAACTGGGGTTACGTGTGTAACCTATAAGTGATACTCAAAATCCGGTCCTGGTGCCTGAAGTTGAAACGCTTCAACTTTGGGTAATTTCGACCTAGAGTTGAAATTCAGCCTCAACTTCAACTTTGGGTACTGGGCGGGGATGGGCGGGGATGGTGTTAGACTTGGAGCCTGAAAGAGCATCTGTGCATCTTGGTGTGATTAGAGACATTTTTTTTCCCGACAGTTCTGCGCTCCAATCTTTCAATATATTGTTCCCACATCTCAACAGAGCATTGTGTTCTTTTTTCGGGCTTCCCCAGGGGGACAGTTTCAATTTCAGGTCATTTGAGCTTCAACTTTGAGCAAATTTGACCTAAGGTCGAAATTCAGTTTCAACATCCACTTGGGGCAATTTTGAACTTAGGTTGAAATTCGGCTTCAACTTTGGGTAATTTCGACCTAGAGTTGAAATTCAGCCTCAACTTCAACTTTGGGTATTGTCAAGTGTACTAAAACTGGGGTTACGTGTGTAACCTATAAGTGATACTCAAAATCCGGTCCTGGTGCCTGAAGTTGAAACGCTTCAACTTTGGGTAATTTCGACCTAGAGTTGAAATTCGGCCTCAACTTCAACTTTGGGTACTGGGCGGGGATGGGCGGGGATGGTGTTAGACTTGGAGCCTGAAAGAGCATCTGTGCATCTTGGTGTGATTAGAGACATTTTTTTTCCCGACAGTTCTGCGCTCCAATCTTTCAATATATTGTTCCCACATCTCAACAGAGCATTGTGTTCTTTTTTCGGGCTTCGGGGCCCTTAGGGCCCCCCAGGGGGACAGTTTCAACTTCAGGTCATTTGAGCTTCAACTTTGAGCAAATTTGACCTAAGGTCGAAATTCAGTTTCAACATCCACTTGGGGCAATTTTGAACTTAGGTTGAAATTCGGCTTCAACTTTGGGTAATTTCGACCTAGAGTTGAAATTCAGCCTCAACTTCAACTTTGGGTACTGGGCGGGGATGGGCGGGGATGGTGTTAGACTTGGAGCCTGAAAGAGCATCTGTGCATCTTGGTGTGATTAGAGACATTTTTTTTCCCGAAAGTTCTGCGCTCCAATCTTTCAATATATTGTTCCCACATCTCAACAGAGCATTGTGTTCTTTTTTCGGGCCCCAGGGGGACAGTTTCAACTTCAGGTCATTTGAGCTTCAACTTTGAGCAAATTTGACCTAAGGTCGAAATTCAGTTTCAACTTCCACTTGGGGCAATTTTGAACTTAGGTTGAAATTCGGCTTCAACTTTGGGTAATTTCGACCTAGAGTTGAAATTCAGCCTCAACTTCAACTTTGGGTACTGGGCGGGGATGGGCGGGGATGGTGTTAGACTTGGAGCCTGAAAGAGCATCTGTGCATCTTGGTGTGATTAGAGACATTTTTTTTCCCGACAGTTCTGCGCTCCAATCTTTCAATATATTGTTCCCACATCTCAACAGAGCATTTTGTTCTTTTTTCGGGCTTCGGGGCCCTTAGGGCCCCCCAGGGGGACAGTTTCAACTTCAGGTCATTTGAGCTTCAACTTTGAGCAAATTTGACCTAAGGTCGAAATTCAGTTTCAACTTCCACTTGGGGCAATTTTGAACTTAGGTTGAAATTCGGCTTCAACTTTGGGTAATTTCGACCTAGAGTTGAAATTCAGCCTCAACTTCAACTTTGGGTACTGTCAAGTGTACTAAAACTGGGGTTACGTGTGTAACCTATAAGTGATACTCAAAATCCGGTCCTGGTGCCTGAAGTTGAAACGCTTCAACTTTGGGTAATTTCGACCTAGAGTTGAAATTCAGCCTCAACTTCAACTTTGGGTACTGGGCGGGGATGGGCGGGGATGGTGTTAGACTTGGAGCCTGAAAGAGCATCTGTGCATCTTGGTGTGATTAGAGACATTGTTTTTCCCGACAGTTCTGCGCTCCAATCTTTCAATATATTGTTCCCACATCTCAACAGAGCATTGTGTTCTTTTTTCGGGCTTCGGGGCCCTTAGGGCCCCCCAGGGGGACAGTTTCAACTTCAGGTCATTTGAGCTTCAACTTTGAGCAAATTTGACCTAAGGTCGAAATTCAGTTTCAACTTCCACTTGGGGCAATTTTGAACTTAGGTTGAAATTCGGCTTCAACTTTGGGTAATTTCGACCTAGAGTTGAAATTCAGCCTCAACTTCAACTTTGGGTACTGTCAAGTGTACTAAAACTGGGGTTACGTGTGTAACCTATAAGTGATACTCAAAATCCGGTCCTGGTGCCTGAAGTTGAAACG
>NW_027660405.1:92500-95000 GCF_963280865.1 Gymnoscopelus braueri | reverse complement strand
GCCATCGGGTAGTTATGCCCAGCACGGAGGCACCTGCCTGGGGCAAGCGAGGGCGACGCGGACCGCCCAAAATCCTGGTTCTCCCCAAAAAAAAAGTCCAAAAAGTTTCTAAGTCCAAAAAAATTCAAAAAAATTCAAAGATCGCGCTGAGTGCCTGCATGGTCCCCAGGGACCCCCTGGAGGACCCCCGGCCGAAAACCTCAACTTTTTTCGGGCTTTTTTATGAGCTTGTCGATCTGCTCTTTTTGGGCTTTCGGCCGGTACCGACCGGGCCGTGGGTCGCCCGGGGCCGGCGGAGGGCTCGTTGGATCCGGGGCGGGGGTGCGCACGCGCCGGTGCCCCCCCCGGGTCCCATGGATGCCGCCCGGGGAAACTGCGGCCGAAAAACCCCCGAAACCGCTCCGGAGAGCCCAGGAGCTCAAGGGCTTTTCCCCCCTCCCATGCGACAAATTTTTCATGGGGGGGAAAGTGGCCACTTGTGCCATAGGGTATATAGGGACCGTGTCCGGACATGGTCCACCATATTCGGGGGCGTCCCCATGCCTGACAGGGCCAAAAATCCTGGTTCTCCAAAAAAACTCTGAAAATATTTCAGAGTCCAGAGCTCCCAAGAAGCTCTGGGCTTCAGGCCTCTCCCCTGCTTGAAATTTCGCATGGGGGGAGAGTGGCCACTTGTACCATCTCGTAGGTAGGGACCATGCCCAGGAAGAGGCACCTTCCTGGGGTAGCGGTGGGGCGGCGGAGACCCCCAAAATCATGGTTCTCCAAAAAAATCCCCAAAAATTCAAAGAAATTCAAAAATCGCGCTGAGTGTTTGTATGGCCTCCAGAGGTCCGCGGGGACCCCCTGGAGGACCCCCGGCCGAAAAAAAAAAAAAAAAGTTAAGAGCTTGTCGATCTGCTCTTTTTCGGCTTTTCGGGCCAAAACGGCCGGTATCTCCCTGTCCCTGGGTCGCCCGGCGCCGGCGGAGGGCTCGTTGGATCCGGGCTGGGGGTGCGCACGCGGTGGTGCCCCCCCGGGGTCCCTGGGTGGCTGCCCGGGCAAACTGCGGCCGAAAAACCCGGGAAAAAGTGTGAAAATCGCACTGTGTTTGCAGGCCCCGTGAGGTCTGGGGCTCTGGCCTCTCCCCTGCGTGAAATTTCGCGTGGGGGGAAAGTGGCCACTGGTGCCAGCGGGTAGCTAGAGACCATGCCCGGAACCGGGCCATGGTCTTGGGGCAGTGTCGGCGCCGCGAGAGGCCCCAAATCCTGGAGGATTCGGAAAAAAGCCAGGATTTCTTCAGAGTCCAGAGCTCCCAGCAGGCTGTGGGCTCAGGGCCTCTGCCCTGCGTGAAATTTCGCGTGGGGGGAAAGTGGCCACTGGTGCCAGCGGGTAGCCAGAGAGACCATGCCCGGAACCGGGGCCTGGGCCTGGTCCTGGGGCAGTGTCGGGGCCGCGAGGGGTCCCTTGTGCTGGATCTCCGCGTTGTACCTCCCCGTCCACTCCCCGTGGCCCAGGAGGCCTCTGGCTCGTGCCTGCCTCCCTCCTTTGAAAAAGTCTCCCGGGCGAGACGCCGACTCGCTCCAGACCGTACCTGTGGAGCTTGGCCGTCGCGATGCCCAGCGCGAGGCTCCGTCTCGGGTGGCGGCGCGGGGCCGCTCCCCCTGGATCTCCGCGTTGTACCTCCCCGTCCACTCCCCGTGGCCCAGGAGGCGTATGGCTCGTCCCTGCCTCCCTCCTGTGAAAAAGTCTCCCGGGCGAGGCGCCGACTTGTTCCAGAACGTACCTATGGAGCTTGGCCGTCGCGAAGCCCGGGGCGAGGCTCCGTCTCGGGGCGGCCCGGGTGCCCGAGCGGGGCGCCCGGTGGTGGTGGCCGTGGGTCCCACTCCCCCCTCCCCGCGAGGGGGGAGAGAACCATGAAATCGGAGGCCTCTTCCCAGCGGGCTTATGGGAAGAGAGGTGCCTCCGCTCGGGCACGGCCGGGCGGACGGGCGCCCTGGAGGTCCTCGTGGAGCCCACGAGGATCTGGGCTCTGCCATGGCCCCCTCCTTTGAAATTCTCTCCCGGTAGTTTCGCCAACTTTTCCCATCCCGGATATATGGAACCGGCGTGCGGACGCCGATGGATGGGACGACGGCAGGCCCGGGAGAGGCCTCCGGTCGGACGCGGTCGGGCGGCCTGGCACCCTGGAAGTCCTCGTGGAGCCCACGAGGACCTGGGCTCTGCCATGGCCCCCTCCTTTGAAATTCTCTCCCGGTAGTTTCGCCAACTTTTCCCAGCCCGGATATATGGACCAGCGTGCGGACGCTGGGGACACGGACGGCAGGCCTGCCCGATTGCAGGGCCCGCCGTCGGCCACGGTGGCCACTCTAGCATTGCACTGTGATCCACGGGAACCATGCCGCCCGCAAGGGCCGTGGAACCCGCTGCTTTTTACCTGACCGATAGGCACTCGTAGCCCGCCTCTTGCAAGGGCCCCGCCGGCACCTCGTGTGCTTCGGTGGACGCTGCTTGCAGCCTG